>NW_023474938.1:0-3347 GCF_013731165.1 Rhagoletis pomonella
TATTATAACTGCACAAGTAAAATATATAAACAAATAAAAAGAAACTTAAGAAAATTACTTTGAAAACATAGACGTAAATCATACACTAAGTTCATCCTTCGTCGTTTTGACTACGCACATTTAAAAATAAGTACTTACACGAAGTGCATGAATCTAAGTAACCGCACACATCAACAGCACAACACCGATTAGCGCTGTACGAAAAATTAGCACTATACAAACAAAGGAAAACAGCGATAATGGCAAAATAAAAACTCTCGTCGTCGAAAGGACGAACCATGACCTTCCAGGGTTAACCAATAAATATTTAGAGGGTGCTCAAAGCGCTGAAAGTTTCCCATGTATTTTATATGGCAAAAAACATTTTCCGTGAAAATGGTATAGAATCCTTGAAAATCAACATTTTTCAATCGGCAAAGTGCCTTTCTCTTCAGGAGACTACTTTATACGAGCATACTTTATATGGCAGAAAATGCACAACACTGTCAGCCAGCAAAAAAGATTATTAAAAATTGGCGCGATTTCCTAGTGTCATGAAATTTGCACTTTAACCACCTGAAATTAAAGGGGCTATAACATTGCGTACCTAAACGAAAGTTTGAAATTTTTGGGCGTAGATAATTGGTAGTTTGTTGAATATTTGTACGAAGTTTGAAATGTGGATTTATGTGGCGTTGGTTATGTAAAGGGCCAGACTTAAAAAAAAGTTAAACATAAAATAAACCAAAGAAAAAATATTAAAAATTGGTCCAAATGTCGCTTAACTTAGGTTAGGTTAGGTTAGGTTAGGTTATCCTGGCTGCCCTCATCCGTACAAGAAAGGGCAGAAATTGAACCAATTTGTAGCTCTGATGAAGCGCACAAAATCGTAGATACTGGCCGAGTCCAGTTAAGCCAGACACTCGAAAGAATAGCGAAGGAGCGAGCGTCGACTGGCTCTTGCCAAAGCGGGACAGTGGCACAGGTAATGCTCCACGCTCTCGATCTCCTCTTCATCGCGGCATCTACGACAGTAGTCGTTTGGCTGCAAACCCATCCTGGCAGCGTGGGTTCCCATAAGGCAGTGCCCGGTGAGAATTCCGATAACATGGCGGAGCATTGGTCGCTGCAAACGAAAGAGAGGGCGAGATCTACGCTTATCTAACCTAGGCCAGATGTGTCTCGCTATCCTGCAAGTGGGCTCCGCGGACCATCTTACATTTGCCCGTTCGATAAAGTTATTCTGCAGCCAAAGTTTACAAGATGATAGCAGAATACCCGCATTACGAGCGGTACTGATCGCTCCAGCTCGTCCGCAACATAGTTGCCCGGTATGTCCCTATGACCTGGTACCCATACAACTCGAGTAAAGTGACTCCTTGCCAGCTCATTTAGAGTACGTCTACATTCCATGATAATCTTCGATGAAGATTTGTCACAATTAAGTGCTTTGATAGTTGCCTGGCTATCAGAAAAAATAGTTACTGTATGCAGATTAGTAGGAGAATCGATCAGCAATCTAGCAGCTTCGTAGATTGCTGTTAGTTCAGCCTGAAACAATCTACAGTAATCTGGCAGTTGGAAACTGAGGCTAAGTGAGAGTTACTGCGAATATATCCCACTTCCTACCTTCAGATCTAGCTTGGAGCCATCGATGTAGAAGGCTGCTGAGTCAGAGTAAGAGATCAGGATTGAATCCTCCTCCCACTCACCCCTTGAGGGGATCATTGTTTGGAAGTGATTCTTTAGTCCAGTAGGCGGGACTGTTTAGTCAAGGCGCCTGAAGTTTCCTGGAAGATCTTCCAAAATTCTAGAGTGTCCAAATCTGGTATCACTCCACTTGATCATCGCGTTTAATCTAACAGCATTACAACTTGCCTGCAGTTTGCCATATAGGTCCACAGGTAGAAAATGGAGCAAAGTATCTAGGGCTTTAGTCGGCGTAGAGGGCAATGCCCCCGTGATCATCAAGCACGCCACCCTTTGAACCTTTGTTAATCTGCTTTTGATTGTAAGTTTGTCCACGGATGGCCACCAGACCGTGATACCATATAATAGAATAGGACGCACCACTGCTGTGTACATCCAGTTCACGATGTGCAGCTTTAAGCCCCACTTTTTTCCTATTGCTGATTTACAGGCATAGAGGGCAGTTATAGGCTTCTTGCAACGTTCTTCAACATTGCGCCGCCAAGTTAGCTTTCTGTCCAATACAACGCCCAGGTACCTAACTTCCTCCGAGAGGGCCAGGGTAACACCGTTCAAGGAAGGAAGTTGCACCTGGACGGTTTTAATTTTCTTTGTGAAAAGAACCGTGACTGTTTTCCCTGGATTGACACCAAGGCCAGATTCCTTGGACCAGGTTTCCACAACGCGTAAGGCGCCTTGGACCAGATCACATAGAACTTGGGGGTGCTCACCTACCGCCGTCAGGGCCAGATCATCAGCGTAGGCAACTACCTGACAGCCTGTGCTCTGTAGCTGCGACAGCAGAGTATTCACCGTTAGATTCCACAGGAGTGGGGAGAGGACACCCCCTTGCGGGGTGCCGCGGTTTGCATACCTCGTTACCGATATCTCTCCCATCTCCGAGTAGATAGTTCTGCAGCCTAGAAGGCGATGAACAAATTCTACCAGAGGGTACTCCAGACCGAGGTTTGTTAGGGCGCGGAGAACAGCTTCTGGGAGAACATTATTGAAGGCACCCTCGATGTCAAGGAATACGCCTAATAGTTCTGCAAAAAAAATCCAAAATTTTTTTATGTGAGAAATTTTACCTAATTATGCCACCGTTTTCCTCATTTGTTTTTCAGAGTTCTGTTGTTAGCCCCCCTCAGAGTTCTAACCAGAGCTCTTATAAAGTTTTTGTCCGACCAATAGTAAAAATGTTATAAGCAAAAAAAATGGGCAAATTTTTATTAACAAAATAATTTAACTTGTTTTTTGAGAGTTCTATACTAAAACTCTTATAAAGCTGTAAATATTGTACGGCCAATAGTAAAAAAGTTATAAGCAAAAACAAGGTCGAATTTTATTAACAACAAAATTTAATTAGTTTTTCAGAGTTCTGAGTAGCCCCCCGAGAGTTCTAACTAAAACTCTTATACAGTTTTTTTGTCCGACCAATAGTAAAAAAGTTGTAAGCAAAAACAAGAGGCGGATTTTTATTAAAAAATCAATTTCATTTGTTTTTCAGAGTTCTGAGTAGCCCCCTGAGAGTTCTAACCAAAACGCTTATAAAGTTTTTTTTGTCCGACCAACAGTAAAATAATTATAAGCAAAACAAGGTGCAAATTTTTATTAACAAAAAATTTCCTTTGTTTTTTTTCAGACTTCTGTTGAGAGTTCTGAGTAGCATCTCGAGAGTT
>NW_023474939.1:0-3347 GCF_013731165.1 Rhagoletis pomonella
TACTTTGGCTAAAGAGAGATTGTATAGTCTAAGGTTTATAGGGTAAAGTTCCAGGGAAACAATTGGAGGATAGCGTAACGCATTATTCGGCGAATATAAAATAAGGATCGGCAGCCATTTTTGCATACTTAACTGAAAAAAATGTCTCTTTAGATTATGACGTTCTCCAGTAAACGAGCGACCTATAAAAATACTACTATGGAACATTATTTTCTGCTACGATTTTTCCGATTTAAGCTTGCCGGAGTTCTAACCCTGCACGCCATTTATTTTAAATCAACCGTCAAAGTTAACTCGAAATGTTCAATGTGGATGATTGTGTTTTACAAAAAGCTTTTTTTCATTTAACAAGTTAAATGGGGCCAATTTGAACGTAATATAAGAGCCGGTGGGAGATCGACTTTCACCGATCTGATAACTCGATGAGACAATAGGCTGACTTCCAAAACGTACCAATACAATGTTTGGATACTGTACTACTGCGGTATTTAAACTGTTCGGGTTTGCAGAGTTGCGAAACATTGCAGCATATACATTGCATTTTTTGAATATTTAGTAAAACAATGATCACCATTTCGGTATTTTCCATTTTTAAAACACAAATGGTAACTAAAACCAAACCAAGCATCCACATGGTTTTTGATGCGCTGATTACTATAGCGATACATTTCGGATGCGTTTCGGAAAAGTATACATTGTCAAACAATTGTAGTTTGGGGTTATGGAACATTAAACTTTGTACGTATGCAATGCAATTGACGTTTTGGAAGTCAGCCATATTTTTTATCAAATATAATTTACAAACAAATATGCCTATCAGTGATCAGCATGCGGTACCTTTTTCGAGACATCAAGTATCCTCGCAAACAATGCGGTGTAAGTATAACCGCCACCGCAAGCAATGCGATATTTGCGTGCATCGCATTTGTGGTCGCGTTCGTGTTTGCGATGACTTGTATGACCAAAGCGTCGTTACTGCATATTGTGGCACCGCATTTTCATGTCGACTTCGACTATGCGGTGGTATGAGCGGTCGTTTAAACATCGCAAACATCGCATTATTTCCGGATATGGCTGAATGCGGTGCACCGCATTATAAGAGCATTTTATCGCTACAGTTGCCTAAAGAGTTTGTATGTATGCATGTTACAAAAAAATTTATAAATATGAACAATTAGTCAAATTTAAATACACAAAATATGTAATATGTATTTTCTTTTAATTCAATTCATTATACCCGAGCGCACTTGTGCACAAGGGTATATTAATTTTGTTCAATAACGGTTGCTTGTAACAGCCAAAACGAATCGAGATAGATATAAGTTGCTTTTTTTTTTACTCATTTCCAGTAAAATCCAGTAAAAGTTTTTACGAATTTTCATGTTTTGGCGTTTTCGTACGCAAAAACTTGCAAAGTAGGGGAAATTGAGAGAGCGAAAAATGACAGTTGAAGTTGCAAGTTTTTACTGGATTTTACTGGATAAATTTTTACTTGTAAGAATTTACCAGTACGAAAAACAGCTGATCGCATGTTGCTGGATGAAATTTAAACTAATAAGGAAACTGTTTGTGGGTTTTTATTGTTGAATTTCACAAAATAAACCTATTTAAATACAAAATATATTGTTTTATTAGGAATTTGCTGCGAATAAACAACCCATTTATCAGCTGTTCATGAAACTTGCAAATTATTACTGGAAAAGCGTTCACGTACTTTATTGCAAATTTTTTCTATGAGAGCGAATTCTTAGAAATAAAGTTACTGGAGAGTTACTGGCAAGTTGCTGGATAATTTGTAAAAAAAACACAACTATAGACAAATGTATACATAAATGGTCAGAATGAATAGAGAAATCGATTAAGCCATGTCTGTCTGTCCGTCCGTCCGTGTACACGATAACTCGAGCAAAAATTGAGATATCTCAACGAAATTTGGTATGTAGGTTTCTGTTAATCCAAGGTAGGTTGGTATGGAAAATGGGCGAAATAGGGCTGTACCACGCCCACTTCCCATACAACGGTAATTTCCAGAAATACGAAAGCTGCGATATTTTAGCAACTACTAAAGATAATTCACTCAAAATGGATATTTACAATAATTTTCAGACGAAAAATAAGAACATTATAAATTTTTGGAAAATGGGCGTAGCCACGCCCACTTATGGTTACATGTTTATATCTTGGTAACCGCTGCACCAATTTCTTTCAAGCTTGGCACAGTTGTTGGCCTTGGTACAGCATACTAAATGGCCGAAAATTTTTAAAATCGGACAATAACCACGCCCACATCCCATATAACGGTAATTTTCGGAAATACGAAAACTGCGATATTTTAGTACCTACTAAAGATTATTCACTCTAAATTGATATTTACAAAAAATTTTAGACGAAAACTAAGAATATTATACATTCTCGGAAAATGGGCATAGCCACGCCCAGTTATGGTTACATGAGTATATATTGGTAACCGCTGCACCAATTTATTTGCTAAACTTGGCACAGCTGTTGGCCTTGGTACAGCATAAAAAATCGCCGAAACTTTTTAAAATCGGACAATAACCACGCCCACATCCCATATAACGGTAATTTAGAGAAATACAAAATCTTCGATAAATCAGTAAATATTAAAGCCAATTTATTCAAAATTGATGCTTGCAACAATTCTTTACCAAGAAATACGTTTATGGTAAAATTTTGGAGAATGGGCGTGGCACCGCCCACTTATGATCACATATATGTATATCGGCAACCGTTCTACCAATTTGTACCAAACTCGGTATGGCTTTGTGATTGCCACATAAAAGCAAAATGTTGAAAATTATTGAAATCGGACTAAAATTACGGCCGCTTTTTATATAACGGTAAATTTCAGAAATGCTTGAAACTGCAATATTTCGAAATTTAAGGACGCTAATTTACTCAAAATTGATACACCCCGACTTACCACCTAGCGGTAGGAAAGGTGAAAAAACATATATTTAATACTTGCGCCGGGTATTTAATGTTCGGCTCCACCCGAACTTATACTTTCTTACTTGTTTTTATTTCATTTACACTCGTATAATGCGGTGCACCGCATTCAATCAAGCATATCCGCAAGTATATCCGCCTATCGAAAAGTGATCATAGCTATTTTTAATTTAATTAATTGTAATCAATTTTCTTTCATCACCTTCACTCTTGTGATAACCGAATGAGTTTTATCTCAATTGATAGTTTTTAACACACAGAATCATGATTCAATAATAAAAGGTTAGATAATTATTGACAGCTGCGGTTTGACACTCCCTTACAAAAGGTTGCATTTACGAAGAACGGAGAAAAGGGGAGGAATGAAATCTCTTGGT
>NW_023474940.1:0-286 GCF_013731165.1 Rhagoletis pomonella
GGCAAAAAGCTACCTACGTACCGAATTTTAAGCAAATCGGACTATAAATACGATTTTTCCGAATAGATCGGTCCCCGGTCTACTTCCCGGAAAAATTTGGATCCTATATGCTACCCTAGGCAAAAACCTACCTACGTACCAAATTTTAAGCAAATCGGACCATAATAAGATTTTTTCGAATAGATCGGTCCCTGGTCCACCTACCGGAAAAAAGTAATTTTTTTTTAGCCTAAAACATGGTGGTTGCTGAAAGCTCTTTATATACAAAATTTCATTAAAATCGGAC
>NW_023474940.1:386-3347 GCF_013731165.1 Rhagoletis pomonella
GTGGTTGCTGAAAGCTCTTTATATACAAAATTTCATTAAAATCGGACTAGCCGTTCGCGAGATTACCTGTTACAAAATAAAGGGACTTCTCTTTATATAATTAGTATAGATAGTATAGATGTATGTTTATACAAAACGTAAGCAAACATTTTGCTTGCATAGTCTTCTGTTCTCTTTCATTGCAAGTTGAATTATTTTAATACCTATTGCAAAATTTTGTACATAAAATAAAATAACACTTTTTAATATACAACGCTTTTATAATTGAACTAAAAATTAGAAAATAAAATAATCTAAAAAAAGAATATTTTTTTAAAAACAAGCTTTTATTTAACATGTACAATCAAAGGAATAAAATAAAGTAGTGTAACAAAAGATTTTTTAGCAAGAAAATTTTGTCAAAACTGCACTAAAATGAATAAAATAAAATAAGTTAAGGTCTCATTAAAGTTACTAAAACCCATTTACTAAAAGGGGTTACTCAAACTTTAATGAAAATTACTAACAATTTGTACTAATTTACTTCGTTTTTAAAAAAGCTTGTCGCGCGAATAGCAAACCGGCATTTAAATATCTGCGTACATACATATACATACATACCTAACCAATTATGCATGTACGTTGAATTCGCCGACAAGCTTTTTTTAAAAACGAAGTAAATTAGTACAAATTGTTAGTAATTTTCATTAGAGTTTGAATAACTCCTTTCACTAAATGGGTTTTAGTAACTTTAACGAGACCTTAACTTATTTTATTTTATTCATTTTAGTGCAGTTTTGGCAAAATTTTCTTGCTAAAAAATCTCTTGTTACACTACTTTATTTTATTCCTTTGATTGTACATGTTAAATAAAAGCTTGTTTCTAAAAAATATTTTTTTGTAGATTATTTTATTTATGAATAAGGCCATAAGTATTTTAATTTACTGTAGAACGATTTAACGACATCCCTTCTCAAATTTGGTTGTCCTTTCCTACATCTACATATATATTCATCTTTACCTATATCCTTGTATTAATCTTAATCTAAATCTAATTCCTAACCCTTTCGGGACCTTAAACCTATAATTAAAAATCCTTCTTGTTTTTTGACTTCGGTAAAAAAAAAATTTTTTTCGTAGAAAAAGTAAGGGAAACGTAATTTTTACAACTCCATTTCCTTAAAATTTTTTCTACAAATTTTTCTTTTGTACACAATTTTTTTGTTAGCGCTAAAAACATTTTTTCTATAATATATTCATTCACTGAAAAGGGAAAAAATCTTAAAATTTTTTCCATAAATATTTGCGTACCTACAAATCTTTTTCTGTTTGGAAAACTTTTGCTTTTGTTAAAAGTATTTTTTAATAAAAAAAAAATTTTCGTAAACAAACGTTATTAAAAAGATATCATTAAAAAAATAAATATAAACAAATAAAACAGGTTTCTTCTTAAACTCCGGTTGAAAATCGTATTTTTTAAAAGAATTTTTTCTTTAAAGTTGTGGTGATTTCCGAAATAGCTATCACTTCTACCATTTTTTCAAATTATTGTTGCTTTTCCACAATAGGTTATTCATTAAAACGGCCTCAAGCTCCATAAAAATTGTTGAATACAGTTTTTTCATAAATGTTTCCTTTCTAAAAATTCTTCTACACACATTTTTTTTGAAATTTATTGTTTTGTTTAACTTATATTTTCTCTAAAAATAATTTTTTTTCTAATCAAGCTAATTTTTTTAGTTTAAAAACAATAAATTCTTATCGTCAAAATTGTATGACAAAAATAACTCAATAAAAATGAGGCACATGATAAAAAACAGAAAACTTCAAAATTATTCATACAGTTTTTTAGGAGCCGAGAAACTATTTGGGAAACACCCTTGGTCCTGAAAGGGTTAAACCGCTGCTTAACCCATTTCTTTAATTTAGTATCAATATCAAAGCATGCAGTTAGGAGGCATTTCCGTCCCCAACAATCCTTCATTTCCGCTGCATTCGCTATGTTGATTTTTTTTAATTCGCTAACGCCACAAAGCCGCAAGCAAACATGCGAAGGCGCAAAAGAATAGCCGGATAATGACACCCACTAAATTGCCGCCGCACAGCAGGTTAGTTTGCCGCGTTCAGGTTCAATAAATATGTTGCTTGCAGGACATGGTCGAATGCGGTCGGGGTAAATCATGAAAGCGCATTTTTGATTGATTTTTTTTTTGGTTTTACGTTGCCTTTCAGCAGATTTGCTAGTGCTCCTCTCCTCCATGCGGCTACTCGCTATTTGTTCCCAGTTCCTTTTATTAATGTCACTGAAAGCATTTCCGCTGGTGTGATTCTATTGTTATGTGTCCATTTTTTTTCTTAATTTACTAATATTGTTGAAAAATGTGTGGCTATTGTTGTTTTTGTTGTTGCTTCCATTATTCATATCATTTCGAATCAAATCTGCATGCAATGTTGCATTTTCACGCAGATTGCTTTCATAATCAGATTAAATGGTTAAATTACGTACAGAGCTAGCGTCAATTCAAGGGATTATATTGATTTCATCTATCTATATCTATCTATACTAATTATATAAAGAGAAGTCCCTTTTTTTTGTAACAGGTAATCTCGCGAACGGCTGGTCCGATTTTAATGAAATTTTGTATATAAAGAGCTTTCAGCAACCACCATGTTTTAGGCTAAAAAAAATTTATTTTTTTCCGGTAGGTGGACCAGGAACCGATCTATTCGAAAGAATCTTATTATGGTCCGATTTGCTTAAAATTTGGTACGTAGGTAGGTTTTTGCCTAGGGTAGCATATAGGATCCAAATTTTTCCGGGAAGTAGACCACGGACCGATCTATTCGGAAAAATCGTATTTATAGTCCGATTGGCTTAAAGTTTGGTACGTAGGTTTTGCCTTGATAAGCTTATAGGATCCTGTTTTCCAATTTTCATGCAATTTCGAATATAAATAGGTTTGAGCAACCACCATATCAAGG
>NW_023474941.1:0-961 GCF_013731165.1 Rhagoletis pomonella
AGCAAATGCCTCAAGAGAGCTTTAGATTATAAGGCCGAACCCGGCTCTCCCTTTTCCATTTAATGAAATTTATTCTGTCAGTACGGCACTTATAAAATAAATCTCCATAACAAATTTAAAATACTTCGAGAGATTTTCTATCCTTCCAGAGACATGCCTTCTTTTTTAATAACTCACATTTTTTCCATGAGCAATTGATACATTTTGTATACACAACTTCATACTAAGTTCCAGTATTCTTCCACAAACACTTCCAGGGATATGTGGCAAGAAAAAGTAAATTTGTACTGGAAGTGCCACGCCCCTTTTTCTTATAACCCTAATCTTCTTTCATGAATTTAGAATTGATTTTACATACCCCAGTACCAAGCCCCAGTACTCTACCATGAGCACCTCTAGAGATAAGCAGTATAAAACAGTAAATTTATACGGGAGGAACCATGTCCCATTTTCGAATAACGCAAATTTTTCGCCATGAGTATGGAATTAATTTTGTATACACATCTCGGTGCCAAGTTCCCGTCCTCAGCAATAAACACCTCCAGAGATATGCAGCATAGAAAAATCAATTCTCATGGGAGTTGCCACACCACCTTTTCCAATAACTCTCATTTTTCTCCATGAGTATGGTATTAGTTTCACATACATACATACATATGTATTTCCATACCAAGCTTGAATGCTTTACCCCAAACATTTGAAGAGATATGCAATATGAAACTTTCAGTCAGTATGGGAGGTGCTACGCCAATTTTCTAAAAACGTCCATTTTTCTCCGTCAATATGAACATGACTTCACACAGTGTTGGCAAACTGTTAATCTGATTAAAAATTTCCGATTAAAAATTAACGATTAAAATGTTAATCGCGTTTGACGATTAAAATTAATTAGTCGTAATCAACTGTACGATTAATGATAACATTTTTTTAATCGCTGGCTGCGATTACGTTTAATTAATTT
>NW_023474941.1:1061-3347 GCF_013731165.1 Rhagoletis pomonella
CGTTAATCGCTGGCTGCGATTACGTTTAATTAATTTAAAACATTAATCGTTAATCCAATTAAAAATAAAATCTGATTAATTTGTCTAGTTTGTCCGAGTTTGAAACCAAACACCAGTTATAGTAATTATTTTGTGTTTTACGCTTATAAAAAGCACATAATATAAAATAATTATTGTTATTGTTATTAGTAATACATAAACTGGGAACTTTTACAAACCTAGTTTGTAAAACGTTTGTTGGTATATATCTTAATGAAAATGCACACCAAATTGCTTAGATTGATGAGGAAACTCGTCTTAACCATACCGGATTAACTTGCTTTGTGTGCACAGGGAAATTCCAGCATAACTTAATTAATCACCAAACCTACTTGATCAAATTAAGAGTTACTGATTAAAAATTAATTTTTTAATCGCGGTTACGATTAACTGTTTAGTCAGATTAAAATTAATCATGATTAACTGTAATCAGATTGAATTAAATCGAATTAACTAACTGATTAAAACATCAATCGATTAATGCCAACATTGATTTCACATACATATCACTACACCAAGTTTCAGTTCTCCCCCACAAATACTTCCAGAGATATTTATGTATTATGAAAATTTCAATTTGTATGTGAGGGGCCTTGAGTTAGCGGACTTACTTTCAGTCTAAGACCATCCTTCAGAAATCTGTAGTAAGTGTACTAAATTTCGTTCTGATCGGAAAACCGGTTAAGGAAGTAGCCTATTTTTCAATCCAGGTCATAAACCATCTTTGAGCAATATTTCATTTTCAAACAGGTGGCAATTCTTAAAAAAGTAGCCTATTTTCCAGTCTAGGTCATAAGCTATCTGTGTGCAAACTTTCATGCAAATCAGTTCAGTCATTTACGCGTATTAATTTAATTAATCTTTCCTAATACGTGATAACTCTTAAAATAGTAGCCTATTTTCCAACATAGGTCATAAGCTATATCTGTGCGAAATGTCATGCAAATCTCTTCAGTCGTTTCCGCGTATTAATTTAATTAAAACCTTTTTAACAGGTGGCAACTCTTCCAAAAAATTAGCCTATTTTCCACTGTAGGTCATAAGCTATCCGCTTGCAAAATTTCATGCAAATCCGTTCAGACTTTTCCGCGTATTAATTTAATTAAACTTTTTTAGCAGGTGGTAACTCTTAAAAAAAGTAGCCTATTTTTCAACCTAGCTCATATGCTATCTGTGTGAAAACTTCCATGCAAATCAGTTCATTCATTTCCGCGTATTAATTTAATTAAACATTTCTAACAGGTGGCAACTCTTAAAAAAAGTAGCCTACTTTCTAACCTAGGTCATAAGCTATCTGTGTGCAAAGGTTCATGCAAATCCGTTTAGTCGTTTCCGCGTATTAATTTAATGAAACTTTTTAACAAGTGGTAACTCTTAAAAAAATAGCCTATTAACCAATCTGGCCCATAAGCTATTTGCGTACAAAATTTCATGCAAATCCGTTCAGTCGTTTCCGAGTGATGATTTCCCAAACATCCAAACATACAAACTTTCACATTTATAATATTAGTAAGAAGTAAGATATCTGTGTTCGCGCCAGTTAGTCATTCGCAATCGTATGCTGCGAATGCTGGCTTATACTAAAGCCAGCCCTCCGACATCTATTTCATACGAAGACAGATATTAGCTGTATTTTTTTGTAAGCGAGCGACAAAAGAACGCTCAACTCGGGTAAAATTTCCTTTTAGCTACTTAAGCAACCCTGCTGGTAGCTGGCAAGAAAAATGTGATTAATTCAAAGGGATTTAGACACAAAAAATAATAGAAATTAGTAATTATGCGAGGTATTTGCGTAATATATATACTTACTTAAAATATAAATCATGTATATATGAAAACACAAATTTCCCTCTCCACTTTCCCATTAACAATTCACAATAGAGCAGTTTTTTCACTTAACAACACTACCCTTCAGGTCGCGTATTTTTTACCGACCTGGCTGAACTCGGATAAATAGCTGAGTTTGTGTTGTTGCTTTGCGTGTATTTCGTCGTTTAAGCGAGTGTTCTTTTGTAGCTCAGTTGCAAAAGAATGGACCTATTATACAAAACAACTTGTCAGCGTATTTTTAGGGAAATACAATTTTCGTTGTGTTTCCAAAAAAAATTGTGGTGTGTTTCAGTTAATGTAGTGCCGTTAATTAATTAGTGTGCCGTGCAGAACAAGCTAGGTGGACAAAATAATTTGCGGATATTTTTGGGGTATACATATTTAGAACGCTGATTTCTGATATAATAATAATAATAA
>NW_023474942.1:0-3346 GCF_013731165.1 Rhagoletis pomonella
GTCTACAAAATACCTAGGGGTGAAGCTTGACAGCAAACTCACATTCTGGGAACACATCCATGGAGTATGTGAAAAAGCTGCGCAGAGCACGGCTGCTCTTAGCCGGCTGATGACGAACGTGGGCGGCCCGAAGCCATGCCGCAGGAAGCTTCTGATGACAGCGGTCCAATCGGTGCTCCTGTACGGGGCAGAAATATGGGCTGACGCATTGAAAGTCAAAAAAATACCGGATTCAAATGTCTTCGGTACAGCGCAGAGGGGCACTACGCATTGCTTCTGCATACCGTACAGTGTCCGCGGACGCGGTTCTAGTTATTTCTGGCGTCATGCCAATTGAGCTACTTGCTTACGAGCGAAAAGAGATTTACAATCTCAGTGCCGAGATAGGTCGAGCAGCTGCCGCGCAGAGGCGCGCGAGCAACTGATCCAGCAGTGGCAACAAAACTGGAACGCGAGCACAAAAGGTCGATGGACACACTCCCTGATAGCCGACCTTCAAACATGGCTGAACAGACCACATGGGGAAGTCGATTTCTACCTGACGCAATTCCTCACCGGTCATGGTTACTTCCGATAATATCTTCATAGAATGGGAAGGGTGGACTCACCGTTCTGTCACTACTGTGGAAACGTCGAAGATAACGTGTACCACACATTCTTCACCTGCGAACACTTCTTGATTTCGCGCAGAATGTTGGAAGAAAGACACGGAGACATTACTCCGGACAACATAGTTGGGATAATGATTTCCAGCGCAGAAAAGTGGGAAGCAGTTGCGAGATACGTGAAATTCGTACTCCGCTGCAAACGAGAGGACGGTTATCTACTGAGGACACCCGAATGAAACGCCCCTACAAAAGAGCAGCCCCAAGGCTCTAACAGCGCGCTCCTGCATCTGAAGACATGCAGAATTGCGGTGCCAGATGCGGGATTCTTGCGCGGGCGGTGGGAGTTTGGGTTTTAGTAGGTAGCCCAACACGCTTCGGTGGGAGTCCCACACTCGGGGAAGGTAGTATAGAGACTAGCGCCCCCGGCCAGTGCATAAAGCATTTCCCTCTCCTACGAAAAAAAAAAAAAAAAAATTATAATAATATCCCAACGGTTTTTACCCTCCATTCCCGCCCATCCGCACGAGGGGCGCAGTCCGCATGACGTACGGAACCAGTATTTTCAATTTTTGCGCCGAGTCACGATAGGCAGGAGTTTGTTAAGTGTCGAAATCTAAAACTGTTCAGCTACAGAACTAAATTCATCAGCCGATTTTATGTCTACATTTTAATGATTCATTTATTGAGAGAGGACAGTATCGATTTCTTAATGCTGAAAAGCGGATCTGATATATCAAACGTGCTGGAATGAGAGTTAAAATCCTGGCATAAGCAACGGAGTGGGTCGTGCAATTCGAAATTAGTTTTACAAGCTTTCAGAAATAGGGGGCAAAAGTGTCTTCATACCCGGGAGGGAACATTAAGGCTAACTTCGCCAAGAAGAAGCGGACTTGAAATTGAGCCTGTTAGTAATTTAACTATAAAAATTGTACCAAGCATTGCCTGCGGCTGGAAAGTGTAGGAAGATTAATAAGTTTTAATCGGCTCGTATAAGGTGGAAGGTTATATTGAGAATCCCAACGGAAATTTCTTAAAGCAAAAAGTAGGAATTGTTTTTGAATTGATTCTAGCTTGTCTGAGTAAATTTGATACCTTGGATTCCAAACCACCGAACCGTATTCCAGAATTGGCCTAACTAATGTTGTAAACAGGGTTTTAGTGATATAAGGGTCACAAAATTCTTTTGACCATCGTTTCACAAATGCAAGTACACCTTTAGCCTTGTTGACTGTCACATTAATATGAAGATTAAAATTAAGCTTAGGATCCATTGTGATACCAAGGTCCACAAAATTGTATACCTGTTCCAGGTTATGGGTACCTATTGTATAAGAAGTGGGATGAACAGCTCTTCGCGAGAAGCTCATTACTTTACATTTCTTAAGATTTAGAGGCATAAGATTTACTTGACACCAGTAAGCCATGCTGTCTAAGTCTGATTGTAGCAAAGACCTTTCTTTAATTGAAACGTACGATTTATAAAGCTTTACATCATCTGCATACATTAAAATTTTGGAAAATTGTATATCTGTAGAAATATCGTTTATAAAAAGCAAGAACAGAACCGGGCCTAGGTGGCTACCTTGAGGAACTCCTGAAGTAACATCAATGACGTCAGAGATAGTATTTTTAAACATTACCCTTTGTGATCTATCATAGAGGTATGAAGAGATCCAACGTAGAAAATTAGGTGGAAGACCAAGAAGATCAAATTTGTAGATGAGCAACGAGTCGCATACTTTGTCAAATGCTTTACTGAAGTCAGTATATATAACATCATATAGGATGTTAATTCGAGTATATTTTTTTAGAAGTTGATTTGCCCTTGCAAAATCCTTGTTGACTATATGAAATGCTAGAAGAGATAGAATGCGTCAACTGATTTGTTATAATTGCTTCAAATAATTTAGGAATTGCAGAAAGCTTAGCTATTCCCCGGTAGTTCTCCACTGAAGATCTGCTACCGCTTTTATGTAACGGGGTTATAAACGATTCCTTCCATATAGTTGGAAAAACGCCCTCTTTAAGAGATAAATTAAATAACGCTGTTAACGGCTCATAGAGATAATCAGAACAATTTATAAGAATACAAGTAGGAATCTGGTCTGGACCATAACTGAAGGACCGCTTTAAGGATTTCAGATAAACTACTACATCATCGGGAGATATTACTGGGATATTACTGTAAAGAAAGCGCTACCCAAATATTTGCAATGCGTATATCTCAATATACAGAGTTTAGTGGCTAATAAAGTTGAGCTAGAAATACTTATAGATTTTACTGATGACATAGAGGATACGGAAACAATGTTCCCGGCGTATCAGATGATACGCTGCGACTCACACAGTAGACACACAGGGGGAGTGATAATACTCGTTCGAAACACGCTCGGTTTCAAAACAATAACTAACAAGGCTTTAGACAAAAATGTTTGGAGTATAGCATGATACAATAATTTTTAGAAGGTAGTTTCACTTCAAATTTTTTGACATAAACCGTGTCTGTGACAAACACGCAATGTGGCCACTGCTACGATATAGAACTTGGGAATTTTCGCTTGTTATTTTAGATATTTTTTAACAGAACATGTAAAGATTTATATGTTTCATAACTGATCACTTAATTTTAAATATAAATATCCTTATTTAATACATACATTTTTGCCACTGCTAATCACATGAATTAAAATCATAAAAAGGGTTGGCTTTCCTTTATGGCCGTTCGTTAAAGGGGCGGT
>NW_023474943.1:0-3346 GCF_013731165.1 Rhagoletis pomonella
CTCCGTTGGATTTCAAGGCTGACATTATTATTGGTGTTAATGCTGGTTCCCAAATAAACGAAGTCGTCTACTTTTTCAAACTTGTAACTGTCAACAGTGACGTGGGTGCTAAGGCGCGTATGCTCTGACTGTTTGTGTGCTGACAGGAGATACTTCGTTTTGTCCTCGTTCACCACCAGACCCATTCGCTTTGCTTCTCTATCCAATCCCGAGAAGGCAGAACAGACGTAGCCCTTGTTTTTACCGATAATATCGATGTCGTCGGCATACGCCAGCAATTGTACGCTCTTATAAAGTATTGTGCCTGAGCGGTTCAGTTCTGCGGCTCTTATTATCTTCTCCAACATAAGGTTAAAGAAATCACACGAAAGGGAGTCCCCTTGTCTGAAACCTCGTTTGGTATCAAACGGCTCGGAGAGGTCCTTCCCTATTCTGACGGAGCTGGTGGTATTGCTCAACGTCATTTTACACAGCCGTATTAGTTTCGCGGGGATACCAAATTAAGACATCGCGACATAAAGGCAACTTCTCTTCGTGCTGTCGAAAGCGGCTTTGAAATCAACAAATAGATGGTGTGTGTCGATCCTATTCTCGCGGGTCTTTTCCAAGATTTGGCGTATTGTGAATACCTGATCTATGGTGGATTTTCCAGGCCTAAAGCCACACTGTTAAGGTCCAATCAGCTCGTTGACGGTGGGCTTCAGTCTTTCGCACAATACGCTCGATAAGACCTTGTAACCTATGCTTAGAAGGCTAATTCCGCGGTAGTTGGCGCGTATGGCGGGGTCGCCTTTCTTGTGGATTGGGCAGAGCACACTTAAATTCCAGTCGTCGGGCATGCGTTCATCTGACCATATTCTGCATACGAGCTGATGCATGCACCTCATCAGCTCCTCGCCGCCGTACTTGAATAGCTCGGCTGGCAGGCCGTCAGCTCCAGCAGCTTTGTTGTTTTTCAGCCGCGTAATCGCTATTCGTACCTCGTCATAGTCAGGCGGTGGGACAGCTACTCCATCATCATCGACTGGGGACTCGGGTTCGTCTTCCTCACTACTTTCAGCGCTGCTACCATTCAGTAGGTTATAAAAGTGTTCCCTCCACAATTTAAGTATATTCTGGACATCGGTCACTAGGTCGCCATTGTTGTTCTTACAGGAGTTCGCCCCGGTCTTGAAACCTTCCGTAAGTCGCCTAACCCTCTGGTAGAATTTTCGGGCGTTCTTCCTGTCGGCCAGCATCTCAAGCTCTTCGCACTCACGTATTTCGGCCTCTCTCTTCTTATTGCGGCAAATACGTCTCGCTTCCTTCTTCAGTTCCCTATAACGGTCCCACATGGCTCGCGTTGCGCCCGATCGCAGCGTGGCCCTGTAGGCGGCATCTTTTTTCTCTGCGGCTTCTTGACATTCCTCATCGTACCAGTTGTTCTTTCGGGCTCGCTGAAATCCAACTACTTCTTCGGCGGCGGTACTTAATGATCGGGAAATGTGGTTCCACTGCTCGCGTACGTCGGATTGTTGAAGAGTGCTCTCAGAGAGCAGGTGTGTGAGTCGAGTGGCGAATAAATTGGCCGTCTGTTGTGATTGCAGCTTTTCGACGTTAAGCTTTCCTTGCATTGTTGGGCGCACATTTTTTGCTGCACAGAGGCGGGTGCGTATCTTGGCTACAACAAGATAGTGGTCCGAGTCGATGTTTGGCCCTCGGAGTGTACGTACGTCCAAAACGCTTGAAGCATGCCTTCCGTCTATCACAACATGATCGATTTGGTTTCTCGTTTTTCGATCTGGAGACAGCCATGTAGCTTGGTGGATGTTCCTATGCTGGAACCTAGTACTACATATTACCATATTTCGGGCCCCGGCGAAGTCGATCAGCCTCAGTCCGTTATCGGACGTTTCGTCGTGGAGGCTGAATTTTCCGACAGTGGCGCCAAAGATCCCTTCCTTGCCCACCTTGGCATTAAAATCGCCAAGCACGATTTTGACATCGTGTCGGGGGCAGCGCTCATATGTACGTTCCAAGCGCTCATAGAAGAGATCCTTGGACGCCTCATCCTTCTCTTCCGTCGGGGCATGGGCGCAGATGAGCGAGATGTTGAAGAATCTAGCTTTGATGCGGATTGTGGCTAGACGTTCGTCCACCGGGGTGAACGCCAGTACTCGGCGACGGAGTCTCTCTCCTACCACGAATCCAACACCGAATTTGCGCTCCTTTACGTGGCAACTGTAGTAGACGTCGCAAGGCTTCACGCTTACTTTACCTTGCCCCGTCCATCGCATTTCTTGGATGGCGGTGATGTCAGCCTTTGTCTTCCCGAGGACATCAACCAGCCGGGCAGAGGCACCTTCCCCATTAAGGGTCCGGATATTCCAGGTGCATACCCTTAAATCATAGTCCTTTATACGTTTGCCGTGGTCGTCATCAGAAAAAGGGGGTCTCATCCGAGGCTTGTTGGAATTTTTCATTGGGCGGGGTTTTAACGTGGCGGGACCCAAACCCAGCGCACGCGAAGTTTTACGCCTTCTCACTTTAGCTCGCTCCCAAACGGGTGTTTGGTTGCTACCCAGAGGATACGTGGATATAAATATCCGGACGTTGTGAGCTGCGATTTGAACCGTACGCACAAGAATCGCTTCTGGCCACTCCCAGGTGAATGGCAGTCAAAAGTTTTCCACTTCTGCGCACGGAACCATCCTCAAATCATAGTTTACACACTCTATATTGGTATGTATTTCCAAAATGCTGTCCACGAAAAAATTATTTAGGTTTTCCGCAATTTCAACGCTGTCTACGTAGTTGGTGTTATTTATTATCACTTCCCCAATATTTTCTTTGACCTCCGTGTTATTGACTACCTCCTTTAAGTATTTCCACATGAGTCGGCTGTCACCCTTATTTATTTCCACCTTATGCTCTAAGTATTTAATTTTTTTACACCTTACCATTTTCTTATATCTGCTTCTCACTAAATTATATCCACCCCAGTACCCTGACAACACTGCTTTCTCATGGGATTTAGATTTATACTTGTTCATCTCTGTCAATTGCCTATCATACCATTTGTTCCTCTGCCTAATGCGAGTTATTTTTGAGTAAGTCAACTGCCTCATGGCCCACATAATGCAGTGAGTAATATACTCCACCATACCGTCAGCAATATTATTTTATTTTAACTCAAATGAAATACCAAATTTTCTTTTGTCGATGCCGCTAACAACTTCAAAATATTCGTCGTTTACGTAACGAGTAATCGAGTAGTTAACGACAACAGCTGATCAAGCGATAGCGAATATCGTTAAAAGGTGCGTTCGTTTAAAATCTCCAGTGAAAACCAACCAACTGCCAAATT
>NW_023474944.1:0-3346 GCF_013731165.1 Rhagoletis pomonella
AACAAAATAAAAATTTTAAACTTCATAACGCAACTTTGGAATTGGTAAAAATCATCTCCTTAATTTTTATAAAAATGTTAAAATATCCGTAATTTTGTTTCAAATAAATATTAAGAAGTGCAGTTAGACTCATCTTCTTTAGAATAGTATCTAGTTTATTTTGTACGAATTGCAAATCACTCGATACACAAGCGTCTGAGATATAGCGAGTTGAAATGAAAATTTCGCAAAAATTTACCGCAGTGAAAAATCCGATTTTGTGGCGTTTTCGACATACAGGTATGAGTAAAAATTTGATTAAAATTAACTGTAAATGTATTTTCGAATAAGCTATCGATTACAATTGGTTTGAAATCGCTTCACTTCATTTCAATTTTATGTTTTTTTTACGCTGCTTGTTGTTTTCGCTGTTGTTGTCGCCCAATTTTATGAGAAAAGAATAACGGACCTGCGCATTGCGCAACCTCTTATATATAAACCTTGGGTTGTGAGTGTCTGTGGTTTTGTCGTTGCCCTTGTCTTTGTTTCTGCCCTTGTATCGTGCTCTCTGTATTTTCATTACCCACTCCACAGTGGCTGTAAAAATTCAATGCAGCCACCCCCTGTCTATTCACGCATGCGCATACGCATACGCAAAATTCTCTCTGCGCATATCGTCTCAGGGCGATTTTTAATTTTCACGCCTTCATGCCGAAAAGCTACAAAACTTGATTTTTCACAGCGGCCAATTTTTGCGAAATTTGCATTTAAACTCGCTATATCTCAGACGTTTATGATTCGATTGATTTGAAATTTGTACACAATAAACTAGATTCTATTCTGAAGAAGATGAGTCTAACTGCACTTCTTAATACTTATTTAAAACGAAATGGCGGATATTTTAACATTTTTATGAAAATTAAGGAGGTGATTTTTACAAATGCAAAAGTTGTGTTATGAAGTTTAAAATTTTTGTTTTGTTTTAATGCAGCATTAAAGAAAAATATATACGGATATTTTTGGGAAAGTTTCAAGTTTAGACAACAAGTAGTTCTAAAGTTATAACAATATTATGATGACACCCACGAGCGGTCGCTCGCCTCTAGATGACAAATATTTTTAGTGGGCACTTGTACAAGTAATATTGGAAGTAATATTAAGTGAAATGTTGAAATTCATAAATTTATCAGTGTAATATAACTTATTAAAGCTCTACAGACCTAAATACTGTTTATGCATATATGTAATTACACACATAGTGAAAATAGTTATTCGTAAAGTGATTGTATTACAATATTCGCAATGTTTTTAATTTTTCGTTAATTTTTCACGAAAATTCTGTTTATATTTTAACAAAAACCATATAAATGAAATTTTCAAACTTTTTGCAAAACTTAAAAAAATTATACCATGTTTCATCAAAATTTTGAATGACAGTTTTTAGAACAAATTTTGTATGCAGAGTTGTAGCTCATTCAGTTAATAAATCGCGAGCATCAAGTCGCTTTAAATTACCTTTGATTTTTTAGAATTTGTTTCTCAAGGGTGTTACATATCTGCTTCCATGAGCAAAATGTAGTTTTGCATGGAAGAAAACGGTCAACACCATTGAGAAAATAAAATTTCAAAAATCAACGCAATTTTTCTCTAAAAAATGTGAGTCAAAATTTTGAAATATAGATGAAAATTTGTAGAATTTTTTAAGTTTTACAAAAAGTTTTAAAATTTAATTCGTATGGTTTTTGTTAAAACATCAACTATATTTTCGTGAAAAAATACCCAATAATCATTATTAAAAACATTGCGAATATAGTGAAACAATCACTGTACGAATAACTATTTTGACTATGTATGGAGTTACGTGCATATTTACTATGTATGTATGTACGTATGTAAGTATGTCTATTAAGTTTAGTAATAGTTATATAACACTGATAAATTCATGCATATCAACATTTCACTTAATATTACTTCCAAAATTACTTGTACAAGTGGCCAGTAAAAATATTTGTCATCTAGAGGCGAGCGACCGCTCGTGGGTGTCATCATAATATTGTTATAACTTTAGAACTACTTGTTGTCTAAACCTGAAACTTTCCCAAAAATATCTGTATATATTTGTCTTTAATGCTGCATTAAAACAAAATAAAAATTTTAAACTTCATAACGCAACTTTGGAATTGGTAAAAATCATCTCCTTAATTTTTATAAAAATGTTAAAATATCCGTAATTTTGTTTCAAATAAATATTAAGAAGTGCAGTTAGACTCATCTTCTTTAGAATAGTATCTAGTTTATTTTGTACGAATTGCAAATCACTCGATACACAAGCGTCTGAGATATAGCGAGTTGAAATGAAAATTTCGCAAAAATTTACCGCAGTGAAAAATCCGATTTTGTGGCGTTTTCGACATACAGGTATGAGTAAAAATTTGATTAAAATTAACTGTAAATGTATTTTCGAATAAGCTATCGATTACAATTGGTTTGAAATCGCTTCACTTCATTTCAATTTTATGTTTTTTTTACGCTGCTTGTTGTTTTCGCTGTTGTTGTCGCCCAATTTTATGAGAAAAGAATAACGGACCTGCGCATTGCGCAACCTCTTATATATAAACCTTGGGTTGTGAGTGTCTGTGGTTTTGTCGTTGCCCTTGTCTTTGTTTCTGCCCTTGTATCGTGCTCTCTGTATTTTCATTACCCACTCCACAGTGGCTGTAAAAATTCAATGCAGCCACCCCCTGTCTATTCACGCATGCGCATACGCATACGCAAAATTCTCTCTGCGCATATCGTCTCAGGGCGATTTTTAATTTTCACGCCTTCATGCCGAAAAGCTACAAAACTTGATTTTTCACAGCGGCCAATTTTTGCGAAATTTGCATTTAAACTCGCTATATCTCAGACGTTTATGATTCGATTGATTTGAAATTTGTACACAATAAACTAGATTCTATTCTGAAGAAGATGAGTCTAACTGCACTTCTTAATACTTATTTAAAACGAAATGGCGGATATTTTAACATTTTTATGAAAATTAAGGAGGTGATTTTTACAAATGCAAAAGTTGTGTTATGAAGTTTAAAATTTTTGTTTTGTTTTAATGCAGCATTAAAGAAAAATATATACGGATATTTTTGGGAAAGTTTCAAGTTTAGACAACAAGTAGTTCTAAAGTTATAACAATATTATGATGACACCCACGAGCGGTCGCTCGCCTCTAGATGACAAATATTTTTAGTGGGCACTTGTACAAGTAATATTGGAAGTAATATTAAGTGAAATGTTGAAATTCATAAATTTATCAGTGTAATATAACTTATTAAAGCTCTACAGACCTAAATACTGTTTATGCATATATGTAATT
>NW_023474945.1:0-3346 GCF_013731165.1 Rhagoletis pomonella
GGAGTCGGTTTTGTCCAATTTCAAATTATTCACGGCGGTGTAAGTAAGCCGTTCGGACGTGTTTATTTTTCGCTCCGCAATTTCTCAAATTTTCGCCGGAATACACTTTATTTTCCGCCAGGTTTATAATCCTTAATTGGGACAATCAATCTTTTCAACCGTACGGAAGTGTCTTAGAATTTAAACATTACCAAAAGAAATTAAAGAAATTAAACTAATTATATCCAACCAAAAACACAACTCACTTGCGCTATAAGCAAAACAAGCAAATAAATAAAACTAATAAAGCAACAACCAGATGGTGTCCGCTGTCTACATTGCTGCTGTCGCTAAAGAACTAATAACGACGTTGTTGGCATAGCTGGCTTTTCTCTGGTAACTACAGCTGTTGTTTTCATCTCTGCCTGTGCATCATCGTTCGTTATCGCTGTTTTAAAAATTTGCATTGTACTGCATAAGCATGGGCACACGCGTACCAAATCTGCTCGCCTGTTATGCATTTCACCAAACAAAACGCCTGCAAAGCAGAATATCTCGCCTGATGCTGTGTGGATCAAGCAGCTGGAATCAAAAATCATGAGCGCTGTGACTGAGGTGGTGAGATAGGCGGTGAAGGAGATAGAACTGTGCGATGATATACACGCACTCAAGGAGGAGATGGAAAGTAATAGCGTCGCGACTGATGTTATAATTAGAGGTATACCGCATGAGCCGGATGAGAAAGTAGGTGAAGTTTTCAGCAGTCTCTGCCAAGCAATGCAGCTGAATTCCTTGCCTATTAAAGCTGCTTTCCGCGTACGCACCAAAAACGAAAAAAATTCACCTATCCCCCTTGATCGCTCTTTGCTGTTTGCCGCCGCTGCCAGGGTTTTCAAAGCCAATAAAAGAGGCATCCTGCTAAGTGACATTGAGCGCGAAGCTGATATGAAGGTACATCTAAATGAATCTCTTACTAGAGGTAGTTGTGAGATTATGCAGTTTGCAACGCAGCTTTAAAGGCAAAAGTGCATAACATCTGCCTTTTCGTTCAAGGGACAAGTGTTTGTTCGCTTGCAGCCCAGTGCAGCTGCGATTAAGGTGCTCAGCAATCATAGCGGGCAAATGACTAGCTATTAAGTTTATGTGTAACATGTCTTCAGCCTCCTCCCTTTATATTATTTCTCTTCTTTTTACTAAATAGTTACTCCTCTCTTACCTTATTCTATACTCATCTTCAATAATTTCGGCATTTTCCGTAATTTTAATCGCTCCTAGGGTGTGGTATGTGTTGCTTCGCACTGACCTACCAAAAAAGTGAAAATCGCTGTGGTTCCAAAGACAACACGTTTAATATGATACGGATACTGGGCAAACAAATGCGCGGCCTGAAGGTATGTCACATTAATGCCTAAAGCATTCATCATAAAATCGATGAATTTAAATATATTTTTGAACGTTCCAGTGTAGATGTTTTGTGTGTGTCAGAGACTTATTCTCTTCGTGCCATATTGATGATTTGCTTTGTGTCACTGGACATAAACTGTTTCGCTCAGATAAAATCGGGCATGTTGGTGGTGTCGCTATTTATATTAAATTTGGTCTCTCGTGTCGTTAGCAGTACAGATAAAATCCTAGTTGGCTGTGTATATAGAAAGAGAAGAGAGAAACTTACCCTAAATTACAACAACATCCTTATAAGTGGCGACTTTAACAGTGACTTGCTTACTGAAACTAAGTTTTCGCTATCAATGGAAAACCTTCGACTTTTCCCTTTCACGCGAACCAATAGCACGTTATTAGATGTATTTTTTATAAATAAGAAGTCTAAGGTCTTACTTTATGACCAACTATCCGCGCCTAATTTCTCTAAGCATGACCTGATATATCTCACCTACGATTTCCAATTTACTTACGACACCCGCACATATTCCTATCGCGACTTCAAGCATATAAACTACCACCAACTCGAGATGGCAGTGGATGGCATCAACTGGTGATATATCCATAGTATGGTGTCAGCAGATGAACAGATTAATTTTCTTGAAACCAAAATTGGCGAACTTTATGATAACTTTGTGCCGATTGTAAAAAAAATCGTATAGTTCTAGGACTCATCCATGGTTTAATAGTCAGATAAAAAAATTTATTTACAAACGGAATAATGCGTATCAAAGATGGAAACGGTCAAAATCTGATATCACCCACAGTGACTATAAGATGCTTAAAAGAGAAGTAATGAAAGCCATTAAATTTGCCATTGCAAAAATCAGTGTACTATGCACAACAATTTAACACGGCGGTAGGCTCTAAGCAAACATGGAAACGTATCAGCGATATCGGTATTGGCAAGGAAAGCAATCTAGTAACCGAATCTATTGACGTATATGAATTAAACGAGAAATTTGTGCAAGTGTCTGTTGATAACCGTAATATTTGTTATGACCGTTATAGGGTTAGTATGAGTGACTCCCTGCCTGGTTTCTGTGTCAATTGTATTGATGGGTGTGATGTCCACTCTGTACTTAGTATCAAGTCAAATGCCGTTGGTAGCGATGGAATCCATCCCAAATTTCTCAAGTGTTTACTTCCTAAAATTTTGAATTACCTAACTTATGCCTTTGACACCATCCTCACAACCTCTGACTTTCCGAGTTGTTGGAAGAGGGCAAAGGTCATCCCTGTCAAAAAGCCGACTGGTGATTACAGGCCAATCGCGATATTGTCTTTTCTATCTAAGGTCCTTGAGCGAATCATGAACAACCAGATCAACCTCTTTATTACTAAAAACTCGGTGATGAGCCCGTACCAATCTGGTTTCAGAGCAAATAGGAGTTGTATCGCAGCGCTCTTAAAAGTTTCGGACGACATTAGGCTAAACCTTGACAGAAACTATGTAACATTCCTAACCCTTCTCGACCATTCGAAAGCTTTTGATACCGTGGATCATGCGTTAATGTGTTTAAAACTTGGTAAAATTTTTAGTTTCGCACCATCGGCAGTGAACCTAGTAAGATCATACCTTGCTGACCGTTCACAATCAGTAAGCGTGCACGATATTGTTTCAACCCCGCTACCTACGACTCGAGGGGTTCCGCAAGGATCCATACTTGACCCCCTGCTGTTCGTGTTGTATATAAATGATCTCCAATCTGTGTTAAAACATTGTAATATCCATGTTTATGCAGATGACGTCCAATTGTATCTCTGTTGTCCCCCTGTGGTGTGGTTAAAAAAATTAATTTTATGTATTTCAATTATCTCTTTAACAAAATAATATACATGCTTTCAGCAAGAAGAAAAATTCTGAAGTAATCAAAAATTTTCTTTTTGATTTACATAAATTGAAAAAGAACTTAATTCAATAATT
>NW_023474946.1:0-534 GCF_013731165.1 Rhagoletis pomonella
GTTTTCAAAAGTGGGACTTATTTCGTGGGAGTTATTTCATTTTTTTTAAGCAATTTTTGGTGGGACTTATTTCGCTTTAAAAAGTGGGACTTATTTCGTGGGAGTTATTTCATAGACCCATTTTTTTACCAGTTAAACTTGGCCTAATATTTTTTATTCCGAAAGTTTTTTTCTGGATAATAAACAAACAGCTTATCAAAATTAAACAAATTTGGTATCATGTGAAAGAGGACTGAAATAGTTTTAAACAGAAATAAAGAACGAAGATTACCACCTCTATTAATATATTTTTTTATATAATTTAATACTAAAGAAATACATATACCTGACCCAAGGTTTGTTCTATGGTAATTAATTATCATTATACCCGAGCGCACTTGTGCACAAGGGTATTATAACTTTGTTCACATAACGGTTGTTTGCAACAGGCAAAACGAATCGAGATAGATATAGACAAATGTATACATAAATGATCAGGAGGAAAAGGGAAATCGATTAAGCGGTGACTGTCTGTCCGTCCGTCCGTCCGTCCGT
>NW_023474946.1:634-3346 GCF_013731165.1 Rhagoletis pomonella
ACCGTTATATGGGAGATAGGCGTGGTTATTGTCCGATTTTGCCCATTTTCAATACCGTCCGTCTGTGCACACGATAACTCGAGTAAAAATTTAGATATCTTAACGAAACTTGGTACGTGCACTTCTTTCGGGCGTAGGACGGATGGTATTGAAAGTGGGCAAAATCGGACAATAACCACGCCTACCTCCAATATAACGGTAATTTTCAGAAATACGAAAACTGCGATATTTTAGCAACTACTGAATATTATTCACTCAAAATTGATATTTACAATAAGTTTTAGACGAAAATTAAGAATATTATAAATTTTTGGAAAATGGGCGTAGCCACGCCCACTTATGGTTACTTGTGTATATCTTGGTAACCGCTGCACCAATTTCTTCCAAACTTGGCACAGTTGTTAACCTTGGTATAACATACGAAAATTTTTAAAATCGGACAATAACCACGCCCACATCCCATATAACGGTAATTTAGAGAAATACGAAATCTTCGATAAATCAGTATTTATTGGAGCTAATTTATTCAAAATTGATGCTTGCAACAATTCTTTACCAAGAAATACGTTTAGGATAAAATTTTGAAAAGTGGGCGTGGCACCGCCCACTTCTGATCACATATATTTATCTCGGTAACCGTTCTACCAATTTGTACCAAACTCGGTGTGCTTGCCACATAGAAGCAAAACGTTGAAAATTATTGAAATCGAACTAAAATCACGGCCGCTTTTCATATTAAATAACTTGAATATTTCGAAATTTAAGGACGCTAATTTACTCAAAATGGATACACCCCGGTTTACCATGTAGCGGTAGCTTTCGGAAAGGTGAAAAACATATATTTAATACTTGCGCCGGGTATTTAATGATCGGCTCCGCCCGAACTTAGACTTTCTTACTTGTTTTTTATTGCAATATTTTTCAATAGGTGACTTTGCTTGTTTAGACATTTCAGTTTAAAGCTATTTAAGTCCTCTTTCATTTGATACCAAACTTGTTTAATTTTTATAAGCGGTTTATTGTCCGGAAAGGACTTTTAGTTGGGAATAAAAAATATTTGGCAAAGTTTAACTCGTTAAGAAAATAACTGTAACTTTCGGTCCCTTCAATATTCGCATTCGCAAAAGATCCGCATTGATTATTGCGAATGCGAAAGCGAATGCGAATTTTAAAATTAATGCGGAAGCTCCGCGGTTGCGAATGCGAAAGCGAATATTCGCAACAACCCTGGTACATACTATATCATAAAATATGATATTCAATTTAAAAATATTTATTTCTTCCTTGTTTGAAAGCTAGTTTATTAATAATCAAAAATTTTATTTTCTAATAACAAATTCATTGAACCATAAATTGAACATCAAGAATTTAAACAAGTATAAAAACATACATATAGGTAAAATACCCTACATATACTCCCCCTCCAGTAAAACAATAAATTGATTAATGTTAAATGTTATTTTCTTTTTTGTATTTGGAATTGTTAGTGAATTCGATTTTTTTGTTGTATTAGAAATTATATTTGCAGGTTTGAGTAAATCTATTGAAACCGTTTTAATCATATTTTCATGTTGAATTTTGAATACTTTGTCAATTTTCGAAATAATTTTAAATGGTCCTTCATAAGGTGATTGCAAATTTGACTTGTGAATAACTTTATTTTATTTTCTTTTCTTTTTTGTATTTGGAATTGTTAGTGAATTAGATTTTTTTGTTGTATTAGAAATTATATTTGCAGGTTTGAGTAAATCTATTGAAACCGTCTTAATCATATTTTCATGTTGAATTTTGAATACTTTGTCAATTTTCGAAATAATTTTAAATGGTCCTTCATAAGGTGATTGCAAATTTGACTTGTGAATAACTTTAACAAAAACGTACTCACAAGTATTCAAATTTTTAGGAACAAAAGAGTATTCTTTATTGTGATGTACAAAATATATCATAAACAAGTAAGAAAGTCTAAGTTCGGGCGGAGCCGAACATTAAATACCCGGCGCAAGTATTAAATATATGTTTTCCACCTTTCCGAAAGCTACCGCTACATGATAAGCCGGGGTGTATACATTTTAAGTAAATTAGCGTCCTTAAATTTCGAAATATTGAAATTTCAAGCATATCTGAAATTTATCGTTATATGAAAAGCGGCCTCAATTTTAGTCCGATTTCAACAATTTTCAACGGTTTGCTTTTATGTGGCAAGCACAATAACCATACCGAGCTTGGTACAAATTGCTAGAACGGTTAGCGAGATACATATATGTGATCACAAGTGGGCGGTGCTACGCCCATTTTCCAAAATTTTGTCATAAACGTATTTCTTGGTAAAGAATTTTTGCAATCATCAATTTTGGATAAATTAGCTTCAATATTTACTGATTTATCGAAGATTTTGTATTTCTCGAAATTACCGTTATATGGGATGTGGGCGTGGTTATTGTCCGATTTTAGAAATTTTCGGCCAATTGGTATGCTGTACCAGGACCAACAACTGTGCCCAGTTTGGAAGAAATTGGTGTAGCGGTTACCAAGATATACACATGTAACCATAAGTGGGCGTGGCTACGCCCATTTGCCAAAATTTTGTAATATTCTTATTTTTCGTCTAAAACTCATTGCAAATATCAATTTTGAGTAAATTATCTTCAGTAGTTACTAAAATATTGCAGTTTTTGTTTTTCTGAAAATTACCGTTATATGGGAGGTAGGCGT
>NW_023474947.1:0-3346 GCF_013731165.1 Rhagoletis pomonella
AAATTCGGTGTTGGATTCGTGGTAGGAGAGAGACTCCGTCGCCGAGTACTGGCGTTCACCCCGGTGGACGAACGTCTAGCCACAATCCGCATCAAAGCTAGATTCTTCAACATCTCGCTCATCTGCGCCCATGCCCCGACGGAAGAGAAGGATGAGGCGTCCAAGGATCTCTTCTATGAGCGCTTGGAACGTACATATGAGCGCTGCCCCCCGACACGATGTCAAAATCGTGCTTGGCGATTTTAATGCCAAGGTGGGCAAGGAAGGGATCTTTGGCGCCACTGTCGGAAAATTCAGCCTCCACGACGAAACGTCCGATAACGGACTGAGGCTGATCGACTTCGCCGGGGCCCGAAATATGGTAATATGCAGTACTAGGTTCCAGCATAAGAACATCCACCAAGCTACATGGCTGTCTCCAGATCGAAAAACGAGAAACCAAATCGATCATGTTGTGATAGACGGAAGGCATGCTTCAAGCGTTTTGGACGTACGTACACTCCGAGGGCCAAACATCGACTCGGACCACTATCTTGTTGTAGCCAAGATACGCACCCGCCTCTGTGCAGCAAAAAATGTGCGCCCAACAATGCAAGGAAAGCTTAACGTCGAAAAGCTGCAATCACAACAGACGGCCAATTTATTCGCCACTCGACTCACACACCTGCTCTCTGAGAGCACTCTTCAACAATCCGACGTACGCGAGCAGTGGAACCACATTTCCCGATCATTAAGTACCGCCGCCGAAGAAGTAGTTGGATTTCAGCGAGCCCGAAAGAACAACTGGTACGATGAGGAATGTCAAGAAGCCGCAGAGAAAAAAGATGCCGCCTACAGGGCCACGCTGCGATCGGGCGCAACGCGAGCCATGTGGGACCGTTATAGGGAACTGAAGAAGGAAGCGAGACGTATTTGCCGCAATAAGAAGAGAGAGGACGAAATACGTGAGTGCGAAGAGCTTGAGATGCTGGCCGACAGGAAGAACGCCCGAAAATTCTACCAGAGGGTTAGGCGACTTACGGAAGGTTTCAAGACCGGGGCGAACTCCTGTAAGAACAACAATGGCGACCTAGTGACCGATGTCCAGAATATACTTAAATTGTGGAGGGAACACTTTTATAACCTACTGAATGGTAGCAGCGCTGAAAGTAGTGAGGAAGACGAACCCGAGTCCCCAGTCGATGATGATGGAGTAGCTGTCCCACCGCCTGACTATGACGAGGTACGAATAGCGATTACGCGGCTGAAAAACAACAAAGCTGCTGGAGCTGACGGCCTGCCAGCCGAGCTATTCAAGTACGGCGGCGAGGAGCTGATGAGGTGCATGCATCAGCTCGTATGCAGAATATGGTCAGATGAACGCATGCCCGACGACTGGAATTTAAGTGTGCTCTGCCCAATCCACAAGAAAGGCGACCCCGCCATACGTGCCAACTACCGCGGAATTAGCCTTCTAAGCATAGGTTACAAGGTCTTATCGAGCGTATTGTGCGAAAGACTGAAGCCCACCGTCAACGAGCTGATTGGACCTTATCAGTGTGGCTTTAGGCCTGGAAAATCCACCATAGATCAGGTATTCACAATACGCCAAATCTTGGAAAAGACCCGCGAGAATAGGATCGACACACACCATCTATTTGTCGATTTCAAAGCCGCTTTCGACAGCACGAAGAGAAGTTGCCTTTATGCCGCGATGTCTGAATTTGGTATCCCCGCGAAACTAATACGGCTGTGTAAAATGACGTTGAGCAATACCACCAGCTCCGTCAGAATAGGGAAGGACCTCTCCGAGCCGTTTGATACCAAACGAGGTTTCAGACAAGGGGACTCCCTTTCGTGTGTGAGGGCTACGTCTGTTCTGCCTTCTCGGGATTGGATAGAGAAGCAAAGCGAATGGGTCTGGTGGTGAACGAGGACAAAACGAAGTATCTCCTGTCAGCACACAAACAGTCAGAGCATACGCGTCTTGGCACCCACGTCACTGTTGACAGTTACAAGTTTGAAAAAGTAGACGACTTCGTTTATTTGGGAACCAGCATTAACACCAATAATAATGTCAGCCTTGAAATCCAACGGAGAATCACTCTTGCCAACAAGTGCTACTTTGGGCTGAGTAGGCAATTGAGAAGTAAAGTCCTCTCTCGTCGTACAAAGATCACACTCTATAAGTCACTCATCATGCCTGTGCTGGTGTATGGCGCGGAAGCATGGACAATGAAAGCATCTGATGAGGCGGCTCTTGGAGTTTTCGAGAGAAAGATTCTGCGAAAGATTTACGGACCTTTACGCGTTGGTGATGGCGAATATCGCAGACGATTTAACGATGAGCTGTATGAGCTTTACAACGATATAGACATAGTGCAGCGAATTAAAATTCAGCGGCTCCGCTGGCTTGGCCATGTCGTTCGGATGGACAGAAACGCTCCTGCTCTGAAAATATTCAACGCGGGCCGCGATGCTGGGAACAGAGGAAGAGGAAGGCCTCCTCTGCGTTGGAAAGACCAGGTGGAGAAGGACTTGGCTTCACTTGGCATTTTCAATTGGCGTCAGTTAGCACAGAAGAGAAATGACTGGCGTGCTGTTTTGGACTCGGCCAAAATCGCTTAGGCGGTTACAGCGCCAAATAAGAAGAAGAAGAAGATATAGGCCGCTGGGGTGGTTAGAAGTACGCAACCCTTGAAAATGAAAAACAGCTTCCCATAAAATACAATCGCCGTTCAGAGTCGACATAAAACTGTAGGCACCTTCTTTGTGCCACAACATTAAGGCCCACGCGCCAAATCGGAGGAGAAGTCCGGCCAAACACTAACATATTGTGTAAGCGCCGTACTTTATTATTATTACAACACGTAGACATTGAGGTGTTGACTTAAACATTAATTACCGTTTAAAAATGTTCGTTTTTAAATCAAGTGACTAAGTTAACCAAATGGATTTTTCCATTATACATACTCTACGTACATATAATGGAAATATTCAATTCAAATACTCCCGTACTAAAATTAAGCATTTTTTACTACACGGATGGCGTTTTGCACGTCTCGGATGCTTTTTCATATGTAATTAAGAAGGTATATGCATACAAAGCATGCACAGCGGTGACAACACATACGCACATACATGGTATGACATAATGCACTAATCGCGTGCTGTGATGTTAATTCAAACTCAACATTTGAAAAAACCTTTACATGTATGGCTGCAGCTGTGTGTGCAAAGACGCTTGATACAATTAGTTGCGGCCAAGAGGGTCAGGGTTCAATTCCCCATCAGACGGAACATAAAATAAATTTTTTTTCTTCTCTTAATTACGAAAAAGCATCTGTGCACTTCACAACCACATATT
>NW_023474948.1:0-1856 GCF_013731165.1 Rhagoletis pomonella
AAAATAATTATTAATTATTTGATAAACCCTGATACACAAGGTACAATCTACTACCCTTTTACCAAACGCAGCTGGGACTAGTTTCGCCAGGATCGGTTGCGGAACTAGTCGCCTTGGGTAGAAAATTAGAGTCGGTTAGGTCGTCGGTTGAAGCGTTTGTCCCTCCACCAAGTCACAAGGCCTCGGAGGGCTCGGAGGTCGCAGCGGTGGCAGATTCAACGGACCACGAAGGGTTTAGGGCGGGGCCTAATACCCGATGTTTTAATTGCAAGCGGTTTGGTCATGTTTCAGCTGATTGTAGAAAGGGGATAAAGTGCTTCGGCTGTGGTAGGCCTGGGGCCATGAAGCGGGACTGCTAGGGATGCAAATTTTGGGGAGTAACATCGATACATCGATGTTTCGATGCATCGGAAAAATGAACATCGATGCTAAAATATATCGCCAGAAAAACATCGATATATCGATTGTTTCCGATGTCTCGAAATTTGTTAGGAAAATTTAATACTTTTCAATTCCAACTCTCTGTAATTCAATTATTGCCTTTATTTATTTACCATTCCTTCCCAATAAATAGAATGCATGCCGTCGTAAGTTCGCTGAGCCTAAAGTTACAAGGCCCAATTTCGTTGAAATTTCAACGGGATCCCGGTCCTTTTTTAATGACTAAGTATGCATTTTTAATATCGAAAGATAAGAGTAAACTCAGAATTTTTGAATGTTCCTTTTAAAAGAATAAATATTAAAATTCATGGCCAGTCAAAAAATTTCAGATATTCGGTTGTCGTATTCGCTTGTCTCGGACGGCTTCGATAAGCGTCCGTATTTGGATGTGAGGATTTTTGGTTACACTTTTAGGACGTTGTTGGATTCTGGTGCGTCGACAACGGTAATTGGTCGGTTAGGTTGGGAAGTTTTCTCATCTTGTGCGTTAGGGGGTCTTCATCGAATATTCCCTTGAAAGTTACCCTTGCGGATGGAGGCCATGTATCGGTGTTAGGTTCGGTTTCGCTGCCAATTGAGGTAGAGGGCAAGTCAGTCCTCGTTGAGTGCCTCATAGTTCCTGGCAGGCCTCAGCGCGTTATCCTTGGGGTCGATTTTTGGACCAAGGCGGAATTTGATGAAAATGAGGTGGAGCTTTTCTCGGCCGGAACAGGACTGTTTGGCGGCGATAGTCGATCACTCCGAGTTAGGCAATAGAGAGGCTAGTGCTTTAGATGAATTAGTTGCCCGGGCGTTCAGGGCTATGCCAGAAGGGTTAGGTCGAACCCACCTTGTTGAGCATCGGATTAGGGTAAAAGCAGGAGTCGAACCTGTGAAGCAGAGGTATTACCCGGTGTCTCCCGTCATACAGTCGCGTATAGACGAGGAGTTAAAAGACATGCTCGATAAGGGAGTAATTGAAAAGTCGCATAGTCCTTGGGCGTCCCCCGTAGTCATGATTAGGAAGAAAGATGGGTCTTATAGGTTTTGTGTAGACTATAGGGTTTTAAATAAATGTACAGAGAGAGATAGCTACCCGCTTCCTTATGTTTCGGCGACTTTGGATAAGCTGAGGGACGCCAGGTTTCTGTCCAGTCTGGACATTAAGTCCGCGTATTGGCAAATCCCGGTGGAGGAGGGTATTAAATTACCTAAAATTACGTCGAAACTAATTGCAATAAATCGCTTCATATTCAATTAATTAAGTTAGATTGAAATTTCACTCTAAAAAATTTTATTTAAATTTGCGCATATTAAGATAGGTAATCAGTTTCCTCTCTTAATGAATGCAAATTTAAACACTGCTTGCTTACTTTTACTTATCATATTTGTGGCGTAGAACAAATTTCAAATTTGTTTTTTGAGTTTTAAACATT
>NW_023474948.1:1956-3346 GCF_013731165.1 Rhagoletis pomonella
TGTGGCGTAGAACAAATTTCAAATTTGTTTTTTGAGTTTTAAACATTTATTGTTCACATTTTCACAGTTTACACATAAAATGTTTAAAATTTCCTCTAAAAAATTTTCGTTTAAATTTACGCATATAAAGAGAGGTCCTCTCCTAGTGTGTGCAAAATTAAACAATGTTTGTTTACTTTTACATATAAATTTTGTCACGCAGCGCACACAAGGGGTGGGTTTTGGGGCCAAATTTGTTATGATATAAGAAATTTTGAAAGAAAAAGTTTTCTTTTCCATTTCTTGTGCGTCATTTTGAAAGAATTTTTCTTTTTTCTTGAGAGCTCTTTAAAGTTTAACTGCGAATGAAAACATTGTCCTAAAAATATGCAATGCATACTCACTTACTGTTGCTTTTTACACTTAACAGCCTAAAAAATTTTACCACTGATATGCACTTAATAAGCATTCGAAGATTTAATTTGCTAACTTCGAATTCGTTCCACCAAAATTGTACCCCATATACAGGGTGTCCCAGAAGTAACGTGCCAAACTTTAGGGCAAGGTAGGTGGGGGGGTGAGCTCACTGATAAACAAAAAATTTTCAGGTAAAAGTGTCACCGTTTTTGAAATATTTACATTTTTTCGAATTTAAAAAAAATCGTGCCTTTTCATGTGTTTTCTTTAACTGCAACTACAAACCGGGCAATACTTAGTAAATTTTTTATGTAAAATACTTCCAGATAGTTGCCTCTCCATACTCAAATGCAATGTAGTTAAAATAAATTAAGGAACCATCATAAAATTAGGACTATTTCTGGATTTTTAACTTTTTGATATTTTCTTCCCCAACTTTGACTATCTCGGGTGAAAAAAAATGTACTGAGCTATAACTTTACATTACATAAACAAATTGCTCATTTAATAAAGATTTCAGAACGGTGCCACACTTACTGTTTTGAATAGAAAAAAAAAAGTTATAGCCGCTTTTGTGGGTAAAGGACTGAGACACGCTAGAATGTATTTAATAGATTTAAATTGAATTTGCTCTTGTTACCGTCAAATGACATGCTAAATAGTACAAAGGTACATAATTACTTGCTCTTGACATTATTTTATGTTACTTACCGGAATTAGTGAAAGTGGATTTTGTGAAATTGGACCCTTCGAACATTGTGTTATTAATACTATGACAGAGAACACGCAGTATACGTCGCATGAATATGCGGATATTCACCTAATTTACGGTGAAGCTTGCTGTAATGCCAGAGCTGCTCAAAGACTCTATGCAGAGCGATACCCCAATCGTCGACATCCGGGTCGAGAAGTATTCGCCCGGACCCATAGAGAAATATATGAAGGTAAGTGATTTTTACACCTTTCTTGTTTGCTTGCTTGTTAACTATAATTT
>NW_023474949.1:0-3345 GCF_013731165.1 Rhagoletis pomonella
TTATAAAAGCGTTGTATATTAAAAAGTTTTTTTTATATTATTTATTTCAAGTTAATTTCTAAAGAAGCGGCTTGCGTTTTGGTACGCACGCCGTTGAATTTGTTTTTTGCGTTACCCGAAATTGGCTTGCGTGCGTTTGCATTTGATTTTATTGACAAATTATTATTAATTTATGTCAAATCAAAATGTCACGCAGAACAAAAATTTGAGTTTGAGTTAGCTTCATGCGCACGCCGTTCAATTTCGGTTAGTCCCATACAAGTTGTATGTGGATGAGAAATTTTTGAGTGTAAATTGGCGGCGCGCGTGAATATTAGGTTAGCCTGTAAGAGAACGGTGGAACTATCAGGCAGGGTTCGTATTTGCACACACATGCTCTGCTCACACACACGCCAGAAACACATTCAACTTGCACTCACTGCTCATACACATGTGTGTGCATATGTGGGAAACAAACTCTACTCACAGAAAAGTGTGTGCGGTTTGTTATTAAGCACATGCACATGTGTGTGAGCCGATTTTTGTACAAATTTCAGCCCATGCACATGCACATAATATATTCTTAAAAGAATTTGTTTATTAAACGTTATTTTTTGAAAGACAATTCAATAAAAAGTGAGATGTTGTTTGTTTTTTATTTGACAGAAAACATATTAAAAAATTATTTTAAGAATTGATTTAGAATTCGAAGTGTATAAGTTTCTCTACGCATAGCACTCACATGTGCGTGTGCTTTACATTAATAAAAAGAAAGTACACACATGTGCCCGTGCTGTTTACCAAACGGCACACACATGTGATGTGAGCAAATTTTTAATTTTTTATATGCACAGCACACGTGTGTGAGCTTAAAATGTTAGGATGTGCTGCACATGTGTGTGCAAATACGAACCCTGCTATCAGGTTATCGAACTTTCTATTATTGTATCATGCTTGCGCGCGAGGAACGTAGCAGCAATACATTCAAATGCGAATGTGTATGCGCATATGTTATTTTTTGAAATTATTATACAATTACTTTGAATTTAGATAGTTACAAACATAATACACATAAATAAGTATAAAGAACTACCTATCGTTATACATGCAGTGTACACTTAAATACTAAATGTAAATGTATACCCGTGCATAGAAAAAGGTAACATTCATATAAACGAAACATATTGTAATTTAATATACACACGTGCATAAATACGTGCATTCATACAAATATTTGTGTGTGTAGACATGAAAGGTACATGTACTGAGTATTAAATGAGTTGTTTGATTATTTTGCATTGACGGAATGATACTACTTTTATTTAAACAAAAATAAAACAGATATATGTACACATATATAAGGTATTTATATATGTATGTACATATTCATATTAGCATATATGTACATTCAAGCATAGATATGTATATGTGCATATATATATATATATATATATATATATGTTTTTATACATATATTTATTTATATACATATGTTTTTCACCACATAAATAAACCGTGTATTAAAAGTAATTACTGTTAAAATAATTAAAAAATAAATATTATAAGTAAGCATTCAGTAATGTGACTGCAACAACAACAACAAAACCATATCTTCTTTATTAATTTATAAGTGAATTCAAATAAAAAACCTAATACACAAAATAAAAAGATTTTTTTTCTTTGTTGAGACTTGAAATCAAAGCAACTATTCCTGGGAAAAGGTAAGGCCGCCATCAGGTCCGCCGAGTGAAAAAATGACTCAACTTAGGAAAATGGAAATTTGATACGTAATGGAATAAAGATATTAATAAATATATTTCACATACAATTTTTGCTAATTGTTTGGCCGAGTTTCTCCTCCAATCTGTGGCGTGCGTCTTGATGTTGTTACACAAATGGAGGAACCTGCAATTTTATAGCCTCCGAACTGAAATGGATTTAATGAGACCTTTTCAAGGCAGAAATATACTCGGAGGTTTGCCATTGCCTGTCAAAGTGTGACCGCATAAATCGTAAATTTAAGAGCCTCGTAAAAGAACTATCAAAATTTGTATGGAGCTCTATTTACGAGCCCCTCGTAAATTTACGAGGCAAATTTGATGCGCAAACGGCCTCGTAAACTTCAGGGGCAGAAATTTTTATATGGTTTAATGGTTTTTTTCCCTATTTCAAACATCTTCGATAAGCTTATATAATTACTAGTAAGCCCGGGCAGACCTTGTCCTGATACATAGGCAGGTTACATGCATCGTAGATATTATGGGTGTTCACACCGAAGCTTGGTACTCGGCAACTCGGTGTTCGGTAATTTTTTCCCATGTATTTTTTTTGTGTAAAATAGTGTTACATTAGAAAAAATTACCGGACACCAAGTTACCGAATACCGAGCTCGGTGTGAATACCCATATTGTTTTTTATGTTTCATTTGATATCGAAATTTACAAAAGATTTGGGGTGTTCACAGTTCGTCCAAATAGTGTCCCAAAATGTAGACATCTACATTTTAAGACGTTTTCTAACCGTAAAATATGTGGTGTTGTTTCCCATACAAAATTAGAAAACGACGCCGTCTACATTTTGTCACACTCAAAGGTATGTTTTTTACGCGTCTACATTTTGCAGCAGCAGCAGTTGCATTCTGGCAATACTAATCACATTTTTTTTATTTATTGGGCACGTTTTCTGTATCTGCATTTAATTTGAGCGCGATTTCTGATGAAAAGAAACAAATCAAGGAAAAGAAATAACAAATATTAGGAATCGGTAATTAAGTTAAATAATTACAATTTTTCAGAAACAAAATCGAAAGGCGACATATAAAAAATGCACGCAAAGAAGAAATGTCTGGCCACACCAGCAAAGTTTTGAGACGATTTTGCGACGACTGCTAGAAAGGGATGCTCACAGTTTGATGCTAAAGATGCCTCAAAATGTAAACGTCTACATTTTCAGACACAATTTGGAACGAACTGTGAACACCCCAATTGTTATTATTGTTCACTACGTTTGAGAAAAAACGATCTCTGGTTACGGTTCAAATATCAGCCAGGGATACCATTGGATGGTGTCCAAACGGTAAATTTTTCGTTGCTGTTGATGTGCGCATGTTTATATGTATAAATACATACTACATTATTTTGTTGCTATCCTACCTATTTCTCCCCAACATAAACATACATTCGTCGTTTAAAGTACAAAACTGCGTATCAAAAAAATGCAAAACCGCGTATCAAGATAATGGAAAACCGCGTATGTGAGGTTGCATAAATTATTTTCTAGTGAGTAAAAACACTCATATTCCAAAATGGTCTCTTTTTTATTACAACGCTTTTATCAACTTGCAATGTTGTGGATCCAGAAGCTTTC
>NW_023474950.1:0-306 GCF_013731165.1 Rhagoletis pomonella
AAAAATACATAACATCAAAGTATAGAATATCACAAATATGAATCATACACACATACAATAGCAATTGTTGTGAATTGCTACCGTATAAATTCAAGACACGCATTTGGTTGGAGAGTACGTTGGTTATGGCGGTCATAAGTTCAGCCAACACAATGGTCCATTACCCGGAGCTGTTCCAATATAATGAGTAGATTTTAGTGAACCTCACAAGCCACTGCCTCTGGCTACAAGCTGGATATCTGAATATTGGAAAATAAATAGCAATTATCTTTTTAAAATGATAAGAAAAGTGTTTGTTTACAAAAT
>NW_023474950.1:316-3345 GCF_013731165.1 Rhagoletis pomonella
AATATACTCGCATGAGCGATGCAGATTTTGCAGGATGGAAAACGAGACTGCACAGCACATGCACAAACGCAAAAGGCACCTAGGTGAACATCTGATAACAAAAGGCGAAGTGAAATCCGTACATTTAGTTTCCATACTAAAGTTTCTCTCGGGTACTGGATTAATAGACACACTAGAATCCATAAAGGGGGCACAATATATCTCACGTTCGCAGTGCACTACCCGCAACAATAATAATAATAAAAATAATAGTAATAATAAAAATAATAATGTAATAAAAATTAACTATTTTATATTGAAATTATTTCTCGTATAAATGAGCTCTTATTGGATATCACCCTACGAAACTTGGACAAAATACATTTGGTCAAGTTAATATGCTGACCAAAAAAATTGTTCGCATCTTTGGCAATTTCTGCTCATAACTTTGCATTATTTTTTTATTACAAAAATCCAAGAAATACGTTTCTGACCATTTTTCATTTCATACCAGGAGCAACGGACAGCTGTGTGTAAGATTTATCGTGATTTCCTACAAGTATGGCTTAACATCACGGTGCCCTTTTAGCACAACGGATCAATTGGTACCAATTGACAGTGTGTGGTGGACACACTTACCACCATAGTAGGGCCGAAACCTCCCTAAAGTCTCTGCCGTTCTCTGGGTCCCGGCACCCGGTTGCAATGCAACTCCACATAGAACCACTGCTGGTTCTGCTCTTTGACGCATATGAAGACAGTTGTCCCATAAGTAAAGTACGTTCCTCCAGGGATGTACCCTGGTGGAACAACGACCTAAATAAACTCAGAACCAAAGTTCGCAAATTGTTCAGTCGACCAAAATGAACCGGGGAGTGGTCAGAATACAGAAACACCTTAACTCTGTACAACAAAGAAATAAGGGAATCTAAGCGTTTAAGCTTTAGGAACTTCTGTGAAAGCATAGAAGATACTAGGGAAGCTACAAGACTCTATAAGGTAATGGCAAAAACGAACTGTATTTCGTCCGCATATCTACGGAAGAGTGATGGGAGTTTCACTGGGAATGAGGAAGAGAAGATCAAACTTCTCATAGGTACTCACTTCCCAGGATCTAAATCGTATTCCGACACAGATCGGACTGAACATAGTAGTAAATAAGCAGAGAAAACTGGTTAGTGGCTAAGGAAATATGCTTTGAGCCCCCGACTCAGGTGGGCGGTGAATACCTTTACACCACTAAAGTCACCGGGAGCGTATGGAATATTCAGTCACATGCTACAGCAGGGCTTAGAATGTGTGATTGGACCGCTATTAACAATAGTTAGAAGCAGCATTGCATATACCAGATGCGTGGAGAAGAGCGAAGGTAGTTTTCATCCCGAAGGTTGGAGAGAAGGACCCACTTTATCCAAAATCCTTCAGGCCGATCTGCCTCACCTCATTTGTACTAAAAGCTTTAGAAAACGTAGTAGATAACTATGTAAGGACTACGGTCTTATTGAACTATCCGCTGAATTCGCGGCAGCATGCATTTATGGCGGCCGCTCTACTGAAACCGCCCTATACGCGCTGACAAGTGCACTTCAAGATAGCTTAGAATATAAGGAGACAGGTATATGCGCTTTTCTGGACATCTAGGGCGCGTTTGACTACACCTCACATGCTGCAATAAACAGTGCTTTGATTAGCAGGGGGTAAACAATACCCACCTGGATTAATCGCATGCTCCGCACCAGAAGGGTAGAAATACAAACTTGTACGAATAATACGGTTGTCGCCGGAACAACAAGGCGCTGTTCACAGGGGGAGTTATCTCCGCTACTATAGAACATAGTCGTTGACGGACTGCTCCAAGACCTAACAGAAAATTCTAAAATACCCTATGTGATAGAATCCAGCTAGGGCTGAACGTAACCAAAAATGGTGTGCTAAAGTAGGGCTAACTGTAAATCCAGCAAAAACCACTATAGTACCATTCTTAAGGAAATATAAACTTGATAGTCTAAAAACGATAAGACTAGATGGAACCAACCATATTTACCAAAAAGAGGATAAATTCCTAGGAGTAATACTAGACCAAAAACTTCTCTGAAAAGCCCACGTGGAAGAAACTGCGAAGAAAGCTGTAAGATCATTTATGACGTGTAGGTCCATGGCAGGCAAGAGTTGGGGATGCACACCAAAGATACTGGAATGATCGACACGACTATAGTACGACCAATGATAGATGATGGAGCCATCATTTGGGCCGATAAAACTTCACAATTTGGAACAATCAAAGTGCTCCAGAAGATACAAAGGCTGGCATGAATATGCATCACAGTATATACAATAATAAACCTTTTCGCAGTTTTTCACCAATTGGTCCCCGAGGAGTACTTTTGGGTTGTGTTTTCGTTTTGTGCGCACGGCAACACTTACTGTGGGGAATTTCGCCTGATGATTAGAAATAAGTCCTTTCGGGGATAAAATTTATATAATTGTGTTATTTATGAACAAAATGTATGTTAAGTATAGTATCAATGCTTAATTAAGAGTAATATTAATGGTTAAGTACATAATTAACGCTTGTGTTTTTATAAAAAACGTGAATTTTGTGTATTTATCAAAAAAACTCTAAATTTTATTTAGATCTTTATTCCAAAAACATAAGGTTTGTTTAGATAAAGAGACTCCAATGCCGCCCAGCGCATTTGCCCAGACAGCTCATTAAGCACACCCAAGTTTGAGCGGAACTCCCCAAAAATACATAACATCAAAGTATAGAATATCACAAATATGAATCATACACACATACAATAGCAATTGTTGTGAATTGCTACCGTATAAATTCAAGACACGCATTTGGTTGGAGAGTACGTTGGTTATGGCGGTCATAAGTTCAGCCAACACAATGGTCCATTACCCGGAGCTGTTCCAATATAATGAGTAGATTTTAGTGAACCTCACAAGCCACTGCCTCTGGCTACAAGCTGGATATCTGAATATTGGAAAATAAATAGCAATTATCTTTTTAAAATGATAAGAAAAGTGTTTGTTTACAAAAT
>NW_023474951.1:0-3345 GCF_013731165.1 Rhagoletis pomonella
CGGTATGGGTTTTGTTGACGTATGATATGAAATATTTTTACGTCAACCAGTGCGATATCCATTCGAAACTTGTCGCTAACTGGTGACAGAATCGTTTTTTCGACCAAGAGGGACGTTTTCTCATGCCGACCACCTGCCAACACTGTCTATCATTCTTGTGTCTATATTTTCATTTATCGGTGACGTCAATTGAAATTTCCTCAACTAAATAGGAAAAAACAAACAGAGTTGATCACAAATTGAGCCAGATTTCTATCAGTATCGATGTTGAATTTGTTGCAACTTTTCTTTTTCCAAATAATGTACAATAATAAATGAAATCTCGACTACTTAAACGCAGCTAGCAACTGTATAGTAAAAAATTTTCGAATAGTGGAAATTTTTGAAGAGCAAGAGAACTATGTTCACATATCAATATTATCTCAATCAAAGCTCGTTTTTAATCACCCCGTTCACACAGGCAAATCTCACATTATTAGCCGTCAAATTTGTTGTGCTTGTTATTCTCACATCTCAAAAAAAAGTTATGTTTCTTCTCTGTGCCACCGTGATCACGTTTTTCTGCTATAATAAGCAATATAAATATATTTAAACTTAACATTTTATTAAAAATACCTTTACAAACCTCTTTTACTTGCTAGCGTACATTTTTGTTTACTTTTACATTTGGCATTTCTCCTCTCTTTCGCAAAAACAATCGATAAAACTAGGATGGACACCGAAAAGTTATCGGTTAAATCTGAGATTATTTTATAAGTACATCTAATCTCTTGTTATAATTACAGATTAGGGTGTTAAGCTCGAAAATGAGGATAATCTACTTATATGTGAACCTAGTATTAGAATAGTTTCGACTTAGTTGAGTACTAAATATGACTATGAATATGCGCCATAGTAGTTTTATTTTAATTTTGAGTCCGTTTGCACTTTTTATACAGCTAAATAGCACATAAATTACGTAATTCATGTAGATATATTAATATTTCCTTTAAAATGCCAGATTTCCTGCAAATACACTAGAATTTACAAAAGAAATTTCACTACTAATTGCCTACTATGCATATTTTTCCACTACCATTTTCGCAACAAGGGGTTGCATTCTTCCCCTTTCTCTGTCCTTGGTAAATGCAACCTTTTGTAAGGGAGTGTCCAACCACGGCTGTCAATAATTATCTAACCTTGTATTATTGAATCATGATGCAGCGTTTTTGCTGCATTTAAAATGCAACATTTAGCACTTTCGAACATATGTTTTCGAAAAGCGTTCATGCTATCGCATTTAGCAAATGTATATTTACGCGAATTCGAAATTGTATGCTTTTGACAAACAGCCGTGTTCCAGTCGTTTGTTCAGATCCGTATCTATTACGATCAATTTTCACGCAGGAGATAATGTGCAAAAACCCTACTGAAAAGAAAAAAATAAATATTAAACCAAAACTTCAATACAAAAACTTGAATTGTTTTAAGGCTGGTATGCAGCTCTCAAGAAATCGGTCAAGAAAAATTTGCCATTATTTCGTGTGTGTGTCCAAGGAATTTTGACAGTTTTGATACTTCACAGCCTGTTGCCTCACTCTTTCCTCAAGAAATAATGGAACGGGCATATATTTCTGTTGCAAACCTGGGTTGCCTTCTGCTCTTTTTTCACGAAAAACTTTAGAAAACCGTAGTAAAAAGCGTAGCAAATTTCTTAAGAACAGCGTACTGCCTGAAGGAAATTTGACTTAAGAAAATTTCTTAGCCATTTCTTGTACGTCATTTTGTATGGAATTTTAGCTTTTCTTGAGAACTGCATACAGGCCTTTAACCATAACCGAACATTTGTTTATGTATATATTCATTTGTCGGTGCTGTCAATTAAAATTTCCTCACTTAATCAGGAAACAAAACAAACAAAGTTGATCAGAAATTGATCCAGATTTCTATCAGCATCACATCGATGTTGAATTGGCAATCCAAATAATGTAAAATAATAAATGAAATCTCGATCGGTAATCACTGAAACGCAGCTAGCCACTGTGTACTCGAAAAAGCAATGTTGCCACTTTTCTTATTAAACCATGTTCGAATCATGGAAATTTTGGAAGATCACAAGGTTGCTTTTAGCATTTAAATTCTTAATGCGTAAATGGAGTTGGATATAGTTGCATTTAGGTGACGAATTTTGAATGGCTTAATGTACAATTACAGGTCTATTCTGCACGTTACCGAAGATTTTGTGACCGGATAATTTTATTACCAAAAAGTGTTGTCACCGCGATTCTAGGTACGTTGGTAATGCAGTGAAAATATTCAGCAATTCAGCTATGAAGATTTGTGGAAATTCCTGTATTGCATATTTCACAGGGCAATATTTTGTTACCAGCTTATGAGATGGTAACCAAATTTACCGGTTACAAGAGAGCACAGAATGCGAAAAAGGTTTAAAAATTGGCAGACACTTTAATTACCGGTTACAAAATTTATGTTACCAGCGCAGAATAGACCTGTTAGAGTAGCATTTAGAGCTAAATGCGCCAAATGTGCTTTTACGCGTAAGCAAAAACAGCCCATTACGCGTTATGCAGAGTTTTTGCTGTATTTAAAATGCAACATTAACCACTTTCGAATATATTTTTTTGAAGAGCGTTCATGCTATCGAATTTAGCAAATGTACATTTACGCGAGTTCGAAATCGCATGCTTTTGGAAAACAGCCGTGTTCCAGTCGCTTATTCAGATCCGAATCTATCACCATCAATTCGCACAGAGAAGATAATGTGCAAAAAAACCCTACTGAAAAGGGAAAAGAAATTTTAAACAAAAAATTCAATAGAAAAACTTAAATTGTTTCAACCATAACCGAAAATTAGTTTGTTTATATCACGGTAGAGAGAATACAGAAGGTGGCGCCGATGGCAATACCGCTAATCGGCTCTCAGTGAATTTGACAGAATCAGCTGTTTTGCTGACGTCACAGTCGAGATGACAGCAGTAGTGATGTGCTGTGTCAATACTTTTAAGTATCCAATACTCTCGATACTCGGTACCGAAACATTTAGGTTTCGAATAAAAGCGCACATAAATACGCCAAAAATATGGAAAAAGCGGTTCAGGGGAGACTCGCCTATCAAAACCCGAATGTAGGAGCCAATAGAGCTTTTAATACGGATTCAAATGAAAGATGTATATATGTCTGTTGGAAACCATAATACAGAGAAACTCTTACTTGTTTGATGCATTTTTGTTCCAGCTGAATCGGGCGATATCATTTTTTGTAGGCAGATTCTGTAACCAGTTAGCGACAATTTGAGAATCGGTATGGGTTTTGTTGACGTATGATATGAAATATTTTTACGTCAAC
>NW_023474952.1:0-3345 GCF_013731165.1 Rhagoletis pomonella
AAAAAAAAAATCACTTTCCATTTGAATTTGTTTCGGAAAACTGACTATAAGTTAAAAAATGCCGCGTCCTAGAAATAATACATTGCGTGATCTCTTTGGGACGAATTTAGACAAAGCTGTGTGTAAAATGGGAAAATGCGGTGGAAAAAATGTTAAACGAGCACGCTGGAAATTTGGAACGGCATCTGAAAAAATTTCATTTACAAATATATGAAAATTATATAAAACAAAAAAGTGATTGCAAATATAGTGCCGCTGGAGGGACCATAAAATTAATAAAAGACATAAACAAACCAAAAATAGAAAATGCTATCGTTGAGCTCTTTACAAAAAATGGTAGACCTTTGAGAATGGTCGAAGATCGCGCTTTTAAAGTACTTGTACAGCCTGTATTTGATGCATTGAATTTCACTGTAATTGAGCATAATATAGTTGAACGAATAGTGCTGTTTTCAAACAACATTAAGCAACAGATAATTGAAGAATTGAAAGGCCGCTTACTGTCATTAAAAGTAGATGCAGCAATACGACAACTTTTAAGCATCATTGGCATAAATGTTCAGTACATACAAAATAAGAATATTATTATTAAAACTTTAGCCATCAAGGAATTAAAGAAAAGACATACTGGTGAATATTTGAAGTCAGTGATAATAGAAGTATTAAACGATTACCAAATTAACTCAAACCAAATATTGACGGTAACCACGGACAATGGAGCAAACATGGTGAAAGCAATACAGGATTTAAATGCAGACTTTAATAATCCATCTGAAGAAAACAATACCTCTACTGAAAGTACTTTAAAAACAATTGAAGAAAGCATAAGCTCACAAACTATTACTAATATACGTTGCGGTGCGCATACTCTGCAGCTTAGCGTGAATGACGTCTTAAAAACAGAAAACGCAAAAGAAAAATTAAAAAAATTTAGGTACGTTGTGAAAAAACTAAGAACCCAAACATACCTTAGTCTTTTAAAAAACGGAGGTTACAAAAGAGTAATTTTGGACTGTGTGACGAGGTGGAACTCGACATACAGTATGCTCGAAAGGTTATCAGAGTTAAAAGATATTATTACGTCGTTGAGCGAGGATAATTTGGATTTAGTAATGAATCACGAAGAATGGAGTTTTTTAGACGAATTCTTAAAAACATTCCATAGTGTGTACAATGCTACTATAAAATTACAGTCCGAAAAATTATTTTACAGCGACTTGTACATTATTATGATGGAAATTACCCTCCAGGTTGAAAGTCTTGAAAAAAACGATCTTCAAATTTCTTTGCTTCGTGCTATTAATAAAAGAAAAACAAAACTCTTCGACAATGAGTTATTCAACACAGCTATATTTCTCGATCCGAGAGTAAAAGTTGTTTTGGAACCAGACCAAATTGCAAAAGCAAAGGCTTGTATATGCAAAGTACACTCACGAATTTCCAGTATTAAAGGTATCTAGTTTTATTTAACTAACGTGTTACATTATTTCTTCGTTACCATTTTTTTAATGCTAATACAATTGTTTGTCTTCTTTCAACCCACAAAGAAATCAATAAACTCGACAATGAACAGCAAATATCAAAACAGAACAGTGATGAGCCTTCAACTAGCAGTCAATCATGCAATGCACCTAGGACAATGGATGAATTCCTATGCAAGTTATACCCTATTCCCACCAATGAAGAGCCAATAAATTCAACGTTTTTGACTATGGATACTGAACTACATATGTACGAATGGCAGCAGAGGATTCCATTTGAAGAAAATGTAATGGAATTTTGGAGTACACACAACAATTCATTAACTTTTATTGCTGAAACTATTTTAGCAATTCCTTGTACTCAAGTTAGTGTAGAGCGATTATACTCTGCTTTAAAATATATTTTGTCGGACCAACGTAACAATTTAACGCCAATGAGTTTGGAACACATTTTACTTGTTAGAGCTAATGGAATATTTGATTACTATGACTAATATATAAATATAAAGTGCTTATCATAACTTTAGGACACTCCCATATTGACGGGAATTGACTATTATTTTATTAATTTTTTTAATTTTAATATCTATTTTATTAAAGTATAGTCTCTTTCCTCGTGCAACATTTAAAAAAAAATAACAAAATTTAGAGTTTTTTAATTAGATTTTTTAGAAATATTTTGAGTATGCAGTTTTGAAGCCCACTTAATTTTAGTGCAAGTTTGAAGCAACTGGGAAGCGCCGTTGATTTTAGGCATTTTTTTTGTTGAAGGTGTAGCTCATTTTCTCTATATAAAAAAATCGTCGAACATTGAAAGAAAATTATTGAGATTGTCAACAAAAAAATTGCAAGTCGCAGCTATTTCAAATTTGCAGTTTATCACAGTAAGTAAAATTTAATGAGCTACAAAACAGCAAACTCAAAATCTTTTTAAAAATCTAATTAAAAAGCTCGAAATTTTTACGAAAGTTTGTTGATTTTTTTAAACGTTGCTCGGTTTTTGTTAAAGAATAAACTACACTTTATGATAAACACTATATAATTACATATCTTTGAAAAATTACTAACGGTAATAACTTAAATATCTTGACATTTTTTGTTATGTTATGAATTAGATGTGTTTATTCATGTTATTTTAAAATCAAATATATAAGAGCGTCTGTCGGCATCTTTGCTTGCACATTTTAAATTATTTTTTAATTATTGTCGGGAAACCAAAATTTGCAGATCGGACCAAAATTTAAGATTTTTGGGAACAAATCCGACCCTGGTCCACCTACGGGAAAAAAATTTATGTTAATCCAGGCAATAAGCCATCTACGTGTCACATTTCAAATATATCGTCCCTTAAATAAGATTATTCCAATAGATCAAAACTTGATCCACCTAACGGAAAAAGTATCCTCTACGTTAATCCAAGCTATCTACGTGCGAAATTTCATTATAATTTGTTTTGCCGTTTTTGTGTGATTGAGTAACTAACATCCAAACAAAAAAACTTTCACATTTACAATATTAGTAAAAGTAACACTAGTATCATACTCATTTGTTCCAGCCATTCGTTTTGTGTTTAGTTTATGTATCTATTTCTTTGTACGATTCATTTCGTTTGTTGTTTCGTTTACAACTACTAAAAGAGTGTAGTGTACAATCGTCAAAATGAACTCAGCCGTTTTATTTCTGTTTTGTACGGAACTGTTGAAGTAATAAACAAAACGAAATAGTAACATACAATATAGTTTATTTTCGTACCCTGATTTTAATATCTATCGCAAAATTTTATACAGACAAGACAAAAAAGTAGAAAATAAATAATATAAAAAAAAACTTTTTAATATACAACGCTTTTATAAATGGACTAAAA
>NW_023474953.1:0-3345 GCF_013731165.1 Rhagoletis pomonella
ATATTTATATTTATATTTATATTTATATTTATATTTATATTTATATTAATATTTATATTTATATATTTTTTTAATGTAAATGATTTTTTTAAAAGGAAAAGTAATGTTTTTTTTATTTTTTTTTTTCTTCTTCGTAACCGGAAAATTAACGGCATAGTTTTAATGTATTTGCCCATAGGAATACAGCTAATCATATATAGATATGTATAGTATTTGTAGATAGTATGTATGAAATCCAAAATAAGTAAAGTAGCAATTTTAATGCTCTCACCCCCTAGGATTGTTCTCAAAAAATAATATCCTGTTTTTTTATTTTGAAATCAAAAAATATTCAGAGGTCGCTCAGAGTGCTCAAAATTTCCCATGTATTTTATATGGGGAAAAAACTATTTTTCGTAAAAAATGGTCTAGAATTCTCGAAAGTTAATATTTTTCGATCGAAAAAGTCTGTTTCTCTTCAGAAGACTTCCAGTAATAACACCCAATTGTTTATTTAACCATTCTTTAATATATAAAAAATTGTTAGTATTAAAAAATTTAGAAATAGGCAATTGGGTGTTATTATTGGAAGTCTCCTGAAGAGAAGCAGAGTTTTTCGTGGAAAAATATTGATTTTCTAGAATTCCATACCATTTCTACGAAAAAAATTTCATTCATAAGTAGTAAATGATGATATCATATCAAATACATGGAAAAATTTTTTGCGCTTTGAGCGACCTCTAAATATTTTTTTGATTTCAAAATAAAAAAAGGGGTATTTTTTTGATATATGTGACCTGGTCTACGGAAAGGGGGCTTAGGTGTCAAAAAATCAATTTTCACTTTTTGGTTGATTCGGATGGAAGATGAGATGCTTTTTCACGTGGTGAAAAGCAGAAAATCCTAACTTGCTTAGAAGTGTACTAAAAATGTAGAGAAAGAAGAGTAAAAATACGACAAAATATAATTTATTTATATATTATTTAGATTTATAATATTCCGACCAACAACAACACTTACTGGACCAACAACAACACTTACTGGACCAACAACAACACTTACTGGACGTCCGGCGCGGAGAACAATTAACGAGATAATGAGAGACTGACGAAACGAGTTGCTTACTTTTAACAGCTTTTTCACAGAAAACTAGTTTTCGCACGTAAGCTCCCTTTTCGTAGACCAGGTCACATATATACATATATATATAGGGGGTGAGAGCATAAATATTCGGATTTTACTTTTTTGCATGCATTTGTGGACCACTCTAATGTACATATGTATACGCAATATGTAATATGTGTCTGATAACCGTTACTTGAGAGCCACTTTAAGATGTAAACTTACGCAACTTATGCAATAAGCAATACTGCACTAAATTATACATATGTATGTGCATACATACATATCATATTTCAAATACCACATACGATCATTAAGTATGAAAAGCCCTTAAGCATTAATTTACGAAAGCACTTATGCACTTACATACATACATAGCTATGTACATATGTACATATATAGGCATGCATAGTAGTATACATTGTAATTTCACTGCATTTAATCTTAACTGTAATAATAATAAATGCAATATTTGTGGTGTTGGTATTTGAACACTTATAATTTTTTATTAATGGCTTAAGTGCCAATTATAATTTTTTATTGGCATACATTCATATATGTACATAGATACATATTTTTGTAAGTAAGCGTGGAAAATATAATGAATTTATGTTCATTTATAAATTTATAAAGTCAAATTTTTCTGCAGTCATAAATTTTCTTGTTTGTGCAGTAGGCTAGTAAGTAACTTTGCTAAATTTTAGGATAATGAATAAAATGAATACGCTAAAATAAGTATGTATGTACATTAGTCTGTTTCAAATAAAACAAATATTTTGTTTTTTCTTTCGGTCCCATATGAAAATTTCGTTGTCGGTCACAAAAAATAATTGTGGCAAAATTTCAGCCCTATCTTCATTTTTAACCGACCTCACAAAAAGGAAAAGGTTATCAATTCGTCGGAATATATATATATTTTTTTATGTATGTTTCCGCATAACTTTGGACCACGTAAACTGATTTGTATAATTCTTTTTTTAAAGGAAAGGTGTTACCTCCCAGGTGGTCCCATTCTAATTCGGTTTAAATCCGATCAACTCAAAGTGGACTTACTACAACCCAGTTCACCATAGTCACGGATTCCCTTTCAATCTTATAGGTAGCAATTGATGGTGGCAATGAAATGGATTCGGCTAAATCCCTTTGACTATGCAAGAGTTTCAACTACTTAATAGATATGTATTAACAACAGATCATTGATGTTTATGAATTACAGCTTACTCGCATGGCACCATTTATGTTGATCAAAAGTTTCTTCATTTGCATGAATAATTTCAAATTAATCTTTTTTTTTAGCAAAGTCTAGCAAAATTATTTATTTGAATGGTTGACAAGGTATGCGTGAAGTCAACTGTGATGGACAAAAATTATTCAAGCAAATCGTAGAAAGTGCAACAACTTACAGTAGCCTGTATACCTAACTAGGCAAATAATAATAGCTTTAAAAGTAAAAGTTGTTATGTGCTCAATAAAAGACTTCTTTCTTAAATGCAATTGTCAAAACTGACGCCAAAAATGTGGATCTGATTCATTGATCTAAAGTTAACTAAAAAATGTATAAATAAGCGGCCAAATATTTAAATAATAATTGTGCCTTGTGTCAAGAGGTGATCTACGCATATTCCTTAAGCGGGAAATGTCGATGACGAACCAGGAAAGGGACAAAGGCTCTCACTTTTAGAAATCAGGATAAAGCTTTCTCACATCTTTTTCAGAAAAAAATCAATGAAAAAAGTTAAAAAAGGGGCATAAAATGTGTGGAAGAAAATGCACCGTTAACAAAAAAAAAAAATCCAAAAACCAACGCTATTTTACAGACACTTGAAACTTGAACTTTCTTTTACTAAAATTTAATGGGCTACAAAACTGCATATCCGAAATTATTACTAACTTATTCATTAGGATAGCGCACCCCTCTGTTGGCATTTTTTTTTTAATTTGTATAAAATGTTAAACTCGGACTTACATGTAGAATGTGCTATATTTTTATAAACAATTTATGTATATGATATATATTATATCATCCTCTCTATGCTACATTTTTTGGTACTTCAGTGAAGGGAAAAAATTTATAAATTAGCTATGCCCAAAATGTACTTTACAAAGTGTGATTGAATTTCACATTGCCCTCATAAACGTCAAATTTGAAAAATGGTGCGTTCGTTTATTTATATTTTTTAACATTAAAAGAGAGCCACACTGAGTGGTCAATCACAGCTTATTTATTATGTACACATTCAGCGC
>NW_023474954.1:0-3344 GCF_013731165.1 Rhagoletis pomonella
GGGTAACGCGACCTCGCGTCGATATAACAGTTTTTGACGAATGGCTCCTCAACCTTGCAACGTGCGCCAGTCAAGTGGCCCCCTTAGGTCCTCCACCTTCTTCTCTGAATACCAGGGAGGAACGAAGATCAAGTCGTAGGCAAGAACGAGAGCGAATTATGTTTCACGATGTAGTTGAAAGTGAGCACGAACGACGTAATTGCCCAAAATGTTTCGAAGCTCATCGTTTATCTGAATGTAGCGTTTTTCATGCATTAGGAAGGGACATGAGGTGGCAATTCGTTCGTGAAGCAAAATTGTGTATCCGCTGTTTTGGGAGGCATTTGATTCGCCGCTGCCATTCAAAAAAGCGTTGCGGAGTTGATGGGTGCCAGCAAGCTCATAGCCCATTATTGCACTCGCCATATCAGGATCGGGGTTCCATTATAAACCCAAAAGATACTCGCGGTGGAACTCTTCAGAATTCAGCTGTGCTTTTTCGTGGGAAGGAAAATAAGCATACACTGTTTCGCTATATTGCTGTTATTTTGCACAATAAAGGGCGATCTCTTAACACGTTCGCCTTTATCGACGAGGGATCATCCTGCACTATCATGGAGCATCAACTGGCTTCCGATCTGGGCCTTGAAGGCCCGACTGAAGAACTCTGCTTGCAATGGACAGGAGACATTACACAATCCGATCCGAACTCACAGTCAGTCGCGCTATACATTTCCTCGCAGAGCCCGCACGCACCGAAGTTTTCCTTGGCAAACGTACGCACCGTAGCAAGCCTCAACCTTCCGGTGCAGTCTTTGGAAAGCGAAACAATCACTTCTCGTAGTCATTTGACGAATCTGCCCATCACTCCCTACTGTGCAGCACAAGCTCGAATTCTCGTCGGTCTCGACAATTTGAAGCTCGCTCTACCTCAAGAAATCGTAAGAAGCGCCGACGATGAACTAATTGCGGCAAGATGCAAAATAGGCTGGTCGGTGTATGGACGTAACGTAGTTAACGAAAATACACCACAACGAATACTGCACATTTGTTCTTGTCAAAGGGACACCCGGCTTGAAGAGCTTGTAAAGTCACATTTCTCTTTGGAATCTATCGGCATTCGTGAAATGGCCCAACTTACATCAAAGGAAGATGAGCGCTACCGCCGCATAATGGCATCAACCACCAAGTACCTCGTGTCGGAAAAACGCTGGGAGACGGGACTACTTTGGAGGTATGACCATATTAAACTCCCTGACTCTCTTCCGATGGCGCGGCGGCGGCTACAATGCCTTGAAGCAAAGATGAAGCGCAATCCTACTCTTAATGACTTTATGGTAACCACCATCCGCGACTACGAACAAAAGGGCTACATAAAAAAGTTGGCAAAAGAAGAGGTCTCGGTTGGCGGAAAGTCCTGGTACATTCCAATGTTCACAGTTACCAACGTAAACAAAAATAAAACTAGGTTGGTATGGGATGCTGCAGCGGCGGTAACCAAGACGGCGTTGAACTCCATGCTCATGAAAGGCCCGGACCTGTTGAAGTCTTTAGTTGGAGTGCTGATTCGCTTTCGCGAGCGACCCGTAGCATTGTGTGGTGACATACGTGAAATGTATCACCAAATTCGCATTATAAAGGAAGATCAAACGGCACAAAAATTCCTTTGGCGAGGAGGCGATGTATCGAAAGAACCTGACGTTTATGTGATGCAAGTTATGATGTTTGGCGCCAGATGTTCGCCCTCCCTTGCTAACTACATTAAGAACGAGAATGCGCGCCGCTTCCAGCAAGAGCATCAAGCGGCAGTCCAGGCGATTTTACGCAACACATTTGTTGATGATTGGCTGCAAAGTGTCTCTCTGGAAGACGATATGATTAAGCTGGCCACCACTGTACGTGACATCCACGCTGATGGTGGGTTTGAAATGCGGAATTGGATTTCCAACTCCAGAAAGGTTTTATTAGCACTGACCGGTCAGGAAGACCAAGCTGATAAGTAAATCGAGCAGCCGGACCAACGCCACGAAAAGGTTCATGGAATGTGGTGGTCTCCAGGGGCCGATTTGCTGCGATTCTTTGAGAAGTTTCCGAATGACGTCTTCGACGAGAGCAAAATTCTGACGAAACGACAAATTCTGAGAATTGTAATGACGGTGTTCGATCCCCTCGGACTTTTGGGATTTTTTATAATTTATGCAAAAATTTTGATGCAGGAAATATGGCGATCGGGCGTTTCCACGAATGGCGATGGGTGCCTTCTTTACAAAACGTGGCCGATGAAGGTACCAAGTGGACTACTGATCCCAATTTCAGCAATGAGTCCAGATGGTTCACTGGACCCGAATTTCTGTTCCTACCGGAAGACGAGTGGCCGACAACTAAATTCAAATGTTTGGGCGAAAATTCCAACGAGTTACTTTGCCACATTGACATGGCGCAGAGAATTGCATCAACATCCACAGTAGCGAGCCCAGATCCGCAGCGTTTTAGCAAATGGGAAAATTTACGACGAGCGCAAGGGTGTGTACTAAAATTCCTACGTAGGATAACCCGGAATGGCAATCGGTCAGCGAAATTCATCAAGCTGGTGAGAACGACAGATATTAAAGATATTGAGCACGTCAACTGTCAAGAATCCACCTATGGCGAGGAAATTATTCGCCTTGCAAGGGGTGACGCTGTATCTCGCAGGAGTGCTATTTATAAATTCTCGCCGTATCTGGACGAAACTGGTCTGTTGCGAGTAAAGGGGCGCATCGATGCTGTGAAGGACGTTGTCTACGATATTCGCCGTCCGATTATTTTGCCGCGATACCATCAGGTAACTTATCTTATTACTGACTTTCATCATCGCAGGCTTCACCACCACCACAACGAAATTGTTGTAAATGAGATGAGGCAGCTGTATTGTATCAGCGGACTAAGAGCGCTGGTTCGAGCTACTGCTAAAAGATGTCAGCAATGCCGTAATAGACGTGCTGTACCGCACCCACCGCCAATGGGCGACCTTCCACCGGAAAGCTTGCTACCTTTTCTAGGCCGTTTGCGAATACTGGAGTGGACTACTTCGGGCCCTTAGAGATTGTAGTAGGAAGGCGTCGCGAGAAGCGGTGGGGCGTGCTATTCACTTGCCTCACGGTTCGTGCAGTGCATTTAGAGATTGCGCCGTCACTGTCTACGGATTCGTTTCTGCTTATTCTTAAACAGTTTATTGCTCGTCGTGGTGCGCCAAGATGCATTTGGTCCGACAATGGGACGAATTTCCGAGGAGCGAGCCGCGTTTTGCAAAGCGAAATAAGGCGCTTATCATCAGATGAGTTGGAGCGTCGCTGCCCAGAAATCAAGTGGCATTTTATACCACC
>NW_023474955.1:0-1437 GCF_013731165.1 Rhagoletis pomonella
ACCAAAGGTGTTTGAAGGAGTTTATCCTACAATTGGAAAGTATGCCGTAATTGTGGGATCCTTCGTCCAAAAGCTACATGAATAAAATAAAAAGAACGGCCGGACATGAGAAATTATTACTAATCTTAAAAAAAAATTAATGATAACGCCACTGTAGGTGATGTCCGAAAAAAAATAAATTCTTTACGATCAAATTGTCGCAAGGAATTGAAAAAAATTATTGACTCCAAGCGCTCCGGAGCTGGTACAGAAGACGTTTATATTTCAAAGTCTTGGACATTTAACGCTCTTCACTTTTTAAATAAAAATGAGAAGCCTGTTGACCTGGTAAGTAAATTTGTTTTAAAGATTTCCTTGAATTCTACTCATACTCTAGTGAATACCTAGCTATAAAGGTGGAAAGAAAAGAAAGTAGTATGTAGATTGTCTGTTGTTTTAAGTGAAAACTTTTATTTTTATTTTTTTCATATACATAAGTGATAAAAATTGAGTGGCAAAAGTTAGCATCTATATTCGTCATTGTAATATTTGAAAAATTTGTCTCTTATAGTTTTGGCACATCTTGTTGAATTTCGCGCCGAACTGCTTTGTACGGTGGTTAATTGAAAATTATACTCATTAGAATTTGGTGCCTGATAATTAGAATCTTTTCTCATTAAATAATTGTGCAGATAACAACAAGCTGATGTCACTTTTGCGGCTTTCTGCGGGCTGAGACTTATGGCTTTCTGGAAAACTCCAAATTTATAGGCGAGAATACCAAACGCACACTCAATGACACATCTAGCCTTCGATAACCGTTTATTAAACAATTGCTCTCCTTGTGATACTCTTTTTTGAGGATAAGGCTTCATAAAGTTAGGGCCTAGCGCGAAAGCTTCGTCTCGTATAAAAACATATGGGAATGATTCCGAGCTGTTTGGCAATGGTGTCCATTCCGGTATATTTAAACGATTTTGTTGCAAACGCTCACAGAATTTAGTGTAAAACAACGTGATCGTGAGACAGGGCCCTATATGTTCTTGTACACTGTAGAAAAGGGATACTATCGATAGAACCGCCACTCGATAGTTTTCGAAACGATAGTTGAAAACATCGATAGTATCGATAGTACTATCGTCGTGAGAGGTATTGGCGCATATTCATAGTAGAGCTGGGATACTATCGATAGTACCGCCACTCGATAGTTTTCGAAACGATAGTTGAAAACATCGATAGCATCGATAGTACTATCGCCGTGAGAGGTATTGAATTGAAATGCTAAATTGCTTGAAAATTAAATAATTAATAAATTTATAAAATTTATAAATTACTTTGTAAAATAAAGAGTGTTTAAATTTAAGTGCATTAAAAAGAACTTATAATAATAAAATAAACTTATTAATTTATGCGTCTGAATTATATATACATATGTTTGTCCCTTTTGAAGTGCAAAGA
>NW_023474955.1:1447-3344 GCF_013731165.1 Rhagoletis pomonella
TTATCAACATTTTACCATATTATACGAAAATGAATAAAGTACTGGTCAAAATAATAGCACCGCAATATTTTAGCAGTTTTGATTTTTTTTTGTTTAGTTTAGTGTCAACTAATTTTTTATAAAAGTTGTACAAAACATAAAAACTACAAAATCATTAAAATTTCAAGCTTTTTAATTCGAATTTCTATAAAAATTTTGTGTAAGCGTTTTATAGCTTATTAAATTTTACTATAACTCAGTGTAAGCTTATAGTTGCTAAAAATCCAATAACTAAAAATTTTTTTTGCCGACTGTATTGTGATTTTCTTTGAAAAAAAATTAATGAATTGTTAAGAGGTGTAAAAACAGAAGTTTCGCTAAAACCTCCATCGATAGCTTTCAAAAACTATCGATAGTGGCGACACTTTTCAATTATCGATACTATCGATATTACTATCTATAGTATCCCAGCTCTAATTCATAGTCATACCATGGTGGAATAATAACGAGGGCGCGTATTCATAGTCCAGCAACTAAGGCTATCTGCACACTTGTCGTCCAATCATAGTTGCGTTATCGTCTCGCCCTGAAATTTTGAGCCGAGCACATGCATTTCAAAGGAGATCTGCACACTTGTCGTTATCGGCTAGTTATCGGCAAATCGTAGAAGATGCAGAAACGGATAAGTACGGCACTGTCGTTTGCTAATCGTTGTGCACGCATTGTTTGTTTACATTTTATGGGGGAAAATTAGTGAAAAAGTTAATATTTGCATTAAAATTGTATAAAAACTAGTATTTTTTTGCATAAAATCTGTGGAAATTATTAAAAAGTGGATAATTGCATTAAAATTTAATAAATATGAGCGTTTTAACTATAAAATATGACGAAATTGTATTAAGTCTCTGTGTGCATACACAAAACACATTCCAGGAAAAGAAAAGTAGAGATATTACTGGAAAATTACGTCTAGAAATGTTGCAGCACAGTCTATATTTAAAAAATTGCAGGTTTTTGTAAATATTTCGCGAAAATATCAACCAAAAAAAAACAGAAAATACCTGCTCCAAGTGAATTTTTAGACGCCAAATGAATTGAAATATCACGACCAAGTGTGCAGAAGTGTAATCGTCATGTAATCGTTGCTTCATGACGATAACTATGACTCAACTATGATTGGACGACCAATGAGCAGAAAGCCTAAGTCGAAACTAACAAAGTTGCAACTAAAATTTAAGTACCAACATAAAATTTACTTCTATTCATTGTCGCACTTCAGACGGGTGGGCTTTAGTAGTCAGCCGCACCTTTTGTTTTAAGAAAACCAGGTGGAATTAACAAATGAAACTTGGTCAGGATGTTAAGGGAGGTATCCTCTAAAACATGTATAACTAAAAAATATAAATAATATCATTGTTTATAAGTTATTTGTTGTTAAAATTTAATAAGTCGTTCCACTTGGTTTCCTTAACAAAAAAGCATTTGTGCTTACTTTTATATATATAAATGCACATAACACTGTACTTAATACTTTACACACTTTTCTTTTAGTTTATCTTGTATATAAATCACTTTAATTAAACTTTTATCGACTTGTAAATTACATTGAATTTCACGCATATTTACAATAACAAATGGTTGCAAACTGACACATAACATGTGTTGCCATATAGTACAAAACAATACATACAAAGAAGGCAATGATTAAAAAGGAATACAGGGGAAATCAATACAAAAGAAAATGTTCAGCTCCTTTTCTTCGCAAAACAGAAAGGAGAATTCTATTGCCTGAGGGTTATAATCCCTAAGTGCGGCCGAAGGCCGCCTACGCAGAAAGGAGTTCTCTGCAAAAGGTGTTCAGCTCCTTTTCTTCGCAAAACACAAAGGAGAATTCTACTGCCTGAGGGTTATAATCCCT
>NW_023474956.1:0-3344 GCF_013731165.1 Rhagoletis pomonella
CGATGTAGTGTGTTTGACAACCAAATTGTAAACAAAAGAGAAGTGCACTCTGCTAATGCATGTTGAAAAGTAAATAATTCCTTGCTTAAATGGACGCTAATGAGTTTTGGTTAAATTACAAAACGCTTAAAAAGGTATTAGCCGTCATTTTAAGTTTAAAAACTTTAACACATTACCACCATATACTCTATATGTGATTGACCATTGAACTAAATCGTTGTTTATTTGGGTAAACAAAACAAAGGCAATTTCGCTTGATCAAGTTTCGAATCTAAGAAGAAAATATTTTTAACAAACAAAAGGTGAATAATAAAATGTGAAGGATTTAAGATATTGCGTATGGTAGCATGAAACGTCACAATCTTCTTAATTGTCAGGCTGTTGATATGGCTACGAAAAAGTGACAATGGAAACACATAGCTGAAGATTTCATACTTACAGTGGGATAAACTTCAAACCTCTAATATAAATTAGTTAAATTTATTTATTATTTTTTTTTATCAATTTTAAGTTTTCGTTTGGAATAATTTTCATGAACATATCTATTAGGAGATCTCTTTGGAAAATTACCGTACATCCGATATCTATTGAAATTTTGACATCCTCACTTTTTGGAAAAAGAAGTTCAAGATACAAGTTTATGTGCAAAAAATAAATTAAACAATAAAAGTCTCCTTATATTTATGGAACTTATAATAGAAAAATTTTTATTTCATTACCCAGACTTTATGAATAGCCTACTCTATAAGTAATAGTAGAAATTCCGAATTAGTAAGTTCAGTCAAGACGTCATTCAAAAGTTTTGAAAAAAATCAAGGCATATTCAACAAGGTAGAAGTGACAATTCAGTCGAGCTCTCTCATACCTGACTGTAATGGCAAAAAATGTAAACAAAGAAATTAACCCTTTGTTATGCATTTACCATATTTGATAGAACTCAACATCTTTGAAATGAAAGTTTTTGTAAATATGAAAATATTGAAAATCTCATTAGAATCAGCTTCATTTTATTTATGGAATTTTCGGTTTAATGTAAACGTGGAAATGCATACTTACACAAAATGAAACACACTCATTTATAAAACCGTTTTGACAATTTTCTTGCTTTTACTATCCCAATGTTTTTGAGAATTTATTTTTTTATTCAAATACTTAATTCTAAAAAATATTAAAAAAAAGTTTAATTCTTCTAAATTTACATCAGAACTTAACTTCAATAATTTAGATATTAAATTTTTGCTATTCGAAATTTCCTTTCCATTAAATGTATTAATAATTACTTTCAGTTTCTTTATGTCAACAAGGAATACTGATTTAGGTTTTATCAGACCAATATTTGAAATTTAGCCTATCCATGTATGTATACGAAATGGAGATTTCCTTTTCATATTCAGTATGATAAATCCTGCACCTGGGACCAAACGCGTCCACTTAGAAATACTCGGCTGAGATAGGCAACAAATAAAGTCACGACCACACGTGAAGAGTCCGCTAATGAAAGATCGCAGCAATTTGCCCACCGTTGCCGCTTCACTTGACAATTCGAAGGTTTAAAATAACGCATAAGTTTGTTGTCCAGGCTCTTGACAAACACAACGCACCGCTCGCAATTCCTTTTCATTAGACCCGAGCGCACTTGTGCACAAGGGTATATTAATTTCGTTCACATAACGGTTGTTTGTAACAGCCAAAACGAATCGAGATAGATATAGACAAATGTATACATAAATGATCAGAATGAAAAGAGAAATCGATTAAGCCATGTCTGTCTGTCCGTCCGTCTGTCCGTCTGTCCGTCGGCCCGTGTACACGATAACTCGAGTAAAAATTGAGATATCTCAACGAAATTTGGTATGTGGGTTTCTGTTAATGCAAGGTAGGTCGGTATTGAAATTGAAAATCGGACAGTAACCACGCCCACTTCCCATATAACGGTAATTTCCAGAAATACGAAAACTGCGATATTTTAGTAACTACTGATATTTGTAATAATTTTCAGACGAAAAATAAGAATATTGTAAATTTTTTTATAAATGGGCGTAGCCACGCCCACTTATGGTTACATGTGTATATCTTGGTAACCGCTCCACCAATTTCTTCCAAACTTGGCACAGTTGTTGGGCTTGATACAGCATACTAAATGGCTGAAAATTTAAAAAATTGGACAATAACCACGCCCACTTCCCATATAACGGTAATTTCCACAAATACGAAAACTGCGATATTTTAGTAACTACTGAAGATTATTCACTCAAAATTGACATTTGTAATAATTTTCAGACGAAAAATAAGAATATTATAAATTTTTGGAAAATGGGCGTAGCCCCGCCCACTTATGGTTACATGTGTATATCTTGGTAACCGCTACACAGATTTCCTCCAAACTTGGCACAGTTGTTGGCCTTGATACAGCATACAAAATGGCAAAAATTTAAAAAATCGGACAATAACCACGCCCACATCCCATATAACGGTAATTTAGAGAAATACAAAATCTTCGATAAATCAGTAAATATTAAAGCTAATTTATTCAAAATCGATGCTTGCAACAATTCTTTACCAAGATATACGTTTATGGTAAAATTTTGGAAAATGGGCGTGGCACCGCCCACTTATGATCACATATATGTATATCGGTAACCGTTCTACCAATTTGTACCAAACTCCGTATTTTTTTGTGCTTGCCAAATAAAAGCAAAACGTTGAAAATTATTGAAATCGGACTAAAATTACGGCCGCCTTTTATATAACGGTAAATTTCAGAAATGCTTGAAACTTCAATAATTCGAAATTTAGGGACGCTAATTTACTCAAAATTGATACACCCCGGCTTACCATCTAGCGGTAGCTTTCGGAAAGGTGAAAAAACATATATTTATTACTTGCGCTGGGTATTTAATGTTCGGCTCCGCCCGAACTTAGACTTTCTTACTTGTTTTATTATGTATTTAAAATCAGTCGCACAGCTCACAATTGAAAATTTATAGTTATAAAGAAAAAAATTTGAATAGTATAGGGTTAAGAGTTGACATTTCAGTCGCAGTTGAAAAGAGAGAAATGTCGAAATCACTTCTACCTTGTTATGCCTTGAAGAAAATCACTTTCCTCTTTTGTGAAAATTTGGGAGTATCTTATGCGAGTATTGTCGACAAAATGTTAGTCTATGAATGACTAAAAATTAACGAATAACAGCTCAGCCCCTGATCCCCCTACTATTTATTTTAATCTGAACAAAATAACCTTATCGTATTTTCCTTTTAATCGTATTTTCTTTTGGTCTTGCTTTACACTCTTGGTTTTTTTTTAGATATGGCAACACAGTCCTGCTGCCATTTGCACATACT
>NW_023474957.1:0-3344 GCF_013731165.1 Rhagoletis pomonella
CCAATCATTGGATCATGAAATATATATATATTATATACAGTGTTGGAGGATGGTTCCGTGCGCAGAAGTGGAAAACTTTTGACTGCCATTCACCTGGGAGTGGCCAGAAGCGATTCTTGTGCGTACGGTTCAAATCGCAGCTCACAACGTCCGGATATTTATATCCACGTATCCTCTGGGTAGCAACCAAACACCCGTTTGGGAGCGAGCTAAAGTGAGAAGGCGTAAAACTTCGCGTGCGCTGGGTTTGGGTCCCGCCACGTTAAAACCCCGCCCAATGAAAAGAAACAAACAGCCTCGGATGAGACCCCCTTTTTCTGATGACGACCACGGCAAACGTATAAAGGACTATGATTTAAGGGTATGCACCTGGAATATCCGGACCCTTAATGGGGAAGGTGCCTCTGCCCGGCTGGTTGATGTCCTCGGGAAGACAAAGGCTGACATCACCGCCATCCAAGAAATGCGATGGACGGGGCAAGGTAAAGTAAGCGTGAAGCCTTGCGACGTCTAGTACAGTTGCCACGTAAAGGAGCGCAAATTCGGTGTTGGATTCGTGGTAGGAGATAGACTCCGTCGCCGAGTACTGGCGTTCACCCCGGTGGACGAACGTCTAGCCACAATCCGCATCAAAGCTAGATTCTTCAACATCTCGCTCATCTGCGCCCATGCCCCGACGGAAGAGAAGGATGAGGCGTCCAAGGATCTCTTCTATGAGCGCTTGGAACGTACATATGAGCGCTGCCCCCGACACGATGTCAAAATCGTGCTTGGCGATTTTAATGCCAAGGTGGGCAAGGAAGGGATCTTTGGCGCCACTGTCGGAAATTCAGCCTCCACGACGAAACGTCCGATAACGGACTGAGGCTGATCGACTTCGCCGGGGCCCGAAATATGGTAATATGTAGTACTAGGTTCCAGCATAAGAACATCCACCAAGCTACATGGCTGTCTCCGGATCGAAAAACGAGAAACCAAATCGATCATGTTGTGATAGACGGAAGGCATGCTTCAAGCGTTTTGGACGTACGTACACTCCGAGGGCCAAACATCGACTCGGACCACTATCTTGTTGTAGCCAAGATACGCACCCGCCTCTGTGCAGCAAAAAATGTGCGCCCAACAATGCAAGGAAAGCTTAACGTCGAAAAGCTGCAATCACAACAGACGGCCAATCTATTCGCCACTCGACTCACACACCTGCTCTCTGAGAGCACTCTTCAACAATCCGACGTACGCGAGCAGTGGAACCACATTTCCCGATCATTAAGTACCGCCGCCGAAGAAGTAGTTGGATTTCAGCGAGCCCGAAAGAACAACTGGTACGATGAGGAATGTCAAGAAGCCGCAGAGAAAAAAGATGCCGCCTACAGGGCCACGCTGCGATCGGGCGCAACGCGAGCCATGTGGGACCGTTATAGGGAACTGAAGAAGGAAGCGAGACGTATTTGCCGCAATAAGAAGAGAGAGGCCGAAATACGTGAGTGCGAAGAGCTTGAGATGCTGGCCGACAGGAAGAATGCCCGAAAATTCTACCAGAGGGTTAGGCGACTTACGGAAGGTTTCAAGACCGGGGCGAACTCCTGTAAGAACAACAATGGCGACCTAGTGACCGATGTCCAGAATATACTTAAATTGTGGAGGGAACACTTTTATAACCTACTGAATGGTAGCAGCGCTGAAAGTAGTGAGGAAGACGAACCCGAGTCCCCAGTCGATGATGATGGAGTAGCTGTCCCACCGCCTGACTATGACGAGGTACGAATAGCGATTACGCGGCTGAAAAAACAACAAAGCTGCTGGAGCTGACGGCCTGCCAGCCGAGCTATTCAAGTACGGCGGCGAGGAGCTGATGAGGTGCATGCATCAGCTCGTATGCAGAATATGGTCAGATGAACGCATGCCCGACGACTGGAATTTAAGTGTGCTCTGCCCAATCCACAAGAAAGGCGACCCCGCCATACGCGCCAACTACCGCGGAATTAGCCTTCTAAGCATAGGTTACAAGGTCTTATCGAGCGTATTGTGCGAAAGACTGAAGCCCACCGTCAACGAGCTGATTGGACCTTATCAGTGTGGCTTTAGGCCTGGAAAATCCACCATAGATCAGGTATTCACAATACGCCAAATCTTGGAAAAGACCCGCGAGAATAGGATCGACACACACCATCTATTTGTCGATTTCAAAGCCGCTTTCGACAGCACGAAGAGAAGTTGCCTTTATGCCGCGATGTCTGAATTTGGTATCCCCGCGAAACTAATACGGCTGTGTAAAATGACGTTGAGCAATACCACCAGCTCCGTCAGAATAGGGAAGGACCTCTCCGAGCCGTTTGATACCAAACGAGGTTTCAGACAAGGGGACCCCCTTTCGTGTGATTTCTTTAATCTTATGTTGGAGAAGATAATAAGAGCCGCAGAACTGAACCGCTCAGGCACAATACTTTATAAGAGCGTACAATTGCTGGCGTATGCCGACGACATCGATATTATCGGTAAAAACAAGGGCTACGTCTGTTCTGCCTTCTCGGGATTGGATAGAGAAGCAAAGCGAATGGGTCTGGTGGTGAACGAGGACAAAACGAAGTATCTCCTGTCAGCACACAAACAGTCAGAGCATACGCGTCTTGGCACCCACGTCACTGTTGACAGTTACAAGTTTGAAAAAGTAGACGACTTCGTTTATTTGGGAACCAGCATTAACACCAATAATAATGTCAGCCTTGAAATCCAACGGAGAATCACTCTTGCCAACAAGTGCTACTTTGGGCTGAGTAGGCAATTGAGAAGTAAAGTCCTCTCTCGTCGTACAAAGATCACACTCTATAAGTCACTCATCATGCCTGTGCTGGTGTATGGCGCGGAAGCATGGACAATGAAAGCATCTGATGAGGCGGCTCTTGGAGTTTTCGAGAGAAAGATTCTGCGAAAGATTTACGGACCTTTACGCGTTGGTGATGGCGAATATCGCAGACGATTTAACGATGAGCTGTATGAGCTTTACAACGATGTAGACATAGTGCAGCGAATTAAAATTCAGCGGCTCCGCTGGCTTGGCCATGTCGTTCGGATGGACAGAAACGCTCCTGCTCTGAAAATATTCAACGCGGGCCGCGATGCTGGGAACAGAGGAAGAGGAAGGCCTCCTCTGCGTTGGAAAGACCAGGTGGAGAAGGACTTGGCTTCACTTGGCATTTTCAATTGGCGTCAGTTAGCACAGAAGAGAAATGACTGGCGTGCTGTTTTGGACTCGGCCAAAATCGCTGAGGCGGTTACAGCGCCAAATAAGAAGAAGAAGTTGGAAAAAATTATAGAAACATACAGCTTTCATATATTTTTTATTG
>NW_023474958.1:0-3344 GCF_013731165.1 Rhagoletis pomonella
GATATGTTCTGTTTCATGTGTGGCCAATATACTATCATAAGGCGACGACGAGTGTTCTCAGATCATATCAAAACTTTATACTCCAAGTATTTTGGAATTGAGCCTAAAAATGCTGAAAAACCATGGACACCGAACACTTTGTGTACATCGTGTCGAGTAGAATTGATTCAGTGGGAATCAGGACAACAAACAAAATTTGATACACCAATGATATGGAGAGAACCTACTTGCCATTCAATAGAGTGTTATATTTGTCAAACAAAAGTACTTGGCGTTGGAAGATCAAGAGGAGTAACCTATGCTAGCGTACCTACAGTGACATTACCAGTACTACATTCAACGGCAGTTGCGGATCCTGTTCCATTGTCAACAGTAACATCTGAGTGCGGGGGATCAAGTTGTACTGAATTTCGCATGGAAAACGAAAGAAACGTTCTGTCACAAGCACAACTTAATGATTGGATAAGAGATTTGGAACTATCCAAGGAAAAGGCCGAGATCCACACTTCTCGTATGCAACAATTTAAATTTGTGTCATCCGATGTTAAGGTGACATATAGTAGAACTCGTCACGAACCATTTTCCAAACACTATACCAAGAAACGACAGTATATGCTACTGCAACGACATCCCTGGTTTATTCAAAGAGTTTGGTCAAACATATGATTCAAAAGAGTGGCGATTGTTCATAGACGGCAATAAACTGAGTTTGAAGGCTGTATTATTGCATATTGGTAACAAAAAGCCTTTTATCCCGATTGCACATGCAGTAAATACAAAGGAAACCTACGAGGAAATGCAAAAAATACTCAAATTTATCAAATATGAAGAGCATGATTGGAAAATATGTTCTGATCTCAAAGTCGTTGCAATGCTATGCGGTCTACAAAGTGGCTACACCAAGCACTGCTGCTTCCTCTGCAAGTGGGATAGCCGAGCTCGTAAGGACCACTACGTCAGAAAGGATTGGCCGGAAAGAGTCGAGTTTACCGTTGGTGGGGATAACATCAAATACACCCCTCTTGTCAAGAAAGAGAAAATCATACTTCCACCCTTACACATCAAGCTCGGTCTCATTAAAAACTTTGTTAAGGCTTTGGACAAAGAAGGCGAAGCATTCGACTATTTGAAAACAGTTTTTCCAGATATTTCTCAAGCCAAGATAAAGGAAGGTATTTTTGTTGGACCACAAATAAGAAAGTTGATCAACAATAATCAATTCAAAGGACTACTCTCATCAGTTGAGGCAGCAGCGTGGGAATCCTTTGAAAAGGTCGTTGCTTCTTTTCTCGGTAGACACAAAAGCCCTAACTACGAGCAGATAGTGAACGACCTAATCAATAATTATGCGAAAATGGGCGTAAATATGTCTTTAAAAATTCACTTTCTCCACTCACATTTGAGCTTTTTTCCGGCAAATCTAGATATTTCACTCTTCTTTATACCATACATACGTTTTGAGGTATACGTTGAAATTGCGCAACCTGGGTATTTTTATTTGATCGCTTATAACTTACGTAGTTTTGCATCGATTTTCTTCGATGATACCTTATTTTTTTTGTAATATAACAGAGCTTAGGGAGAAAAAAAAAATCTGCAAAAAAATAAAAGGTTTTCGAGATACTTCCCCGCAAATTACAATTTTTTTTATATTGTTACAAAAAAAAATTGAAAAAATCGGTAATGATTGTTCGTTATCTTTGAATCTACAGGGCCTAGCAAAAAGTGTTGTATGCACAGCTTATAGAAAATTTTATTACCTTTTAAAAGCTTCAAACCGTTTTGGAATTGCTTAATTCGTTCTTGAGATATATATGATTAAGTGGACCCAATTTTTTTTTTTTGCAAAAACGGTAAATTGCAAATATCTCAAAAACGGTGCCATAAAATTAAAAATAACCTTGATTTTCGGAATCAGGGGGTGATTTTACATACGAATTTCATAACGGCGTCTCTGGTAAATTTTGGCCGTCGACCAGTGTAATTAATAATAATTTTATTTCGTATAGCAGCATTGCTTAAGTTGTTGTTTTTGACAACTTATTTGTTGGTTAATGACTGCAAATAGTTTTGCAGAAAATTAGAAACGAGAAATAATACTTTCATAAAAATATAAGTACATACATAGATTTGAAAAGCTGCTTGAATACAAAAGTTTTATGAAAATGTCACATTAAACAATTGTCTAAATCTACGTTATTTTTTATAAATAAGGCCGTAAACATTTCCTTACATCGTCAATTTCCATATTCTATTTTTACTCTTTCAATTTCACTAACTAGCGCCGAAAACGATATCAACTAGTAGGCTAACCACCAGAATTGAAATTTAATACGCAAGTACTTACAGTACTACAAGTATATAGAGAGTAGATTTGCTACTCCCTTTTGGCAGCAGCAAATATCTCTCGTACGCGGTGAGAAGAAGTAGAGTACCTACTGTGGAGTAATAGCAAATACGTCAAGTATTTACTCTTTCAACGCCAAGTATTGTATGTATGCGGAAAAAGAGTAACAATGTGTTGGGAGTAGAGTACAATGCAAGGAGTACTTATTGAACGAAATGCGGCAAAATACACTTGCGCTGGACTCTAATACGCATCAACGAACAGAAAATGGTTTCTAATAATATCGTCGCTGGAATAATGAAGTAGTGTAAACATGAAAAGTATAGTTTTGAGAAAAACGAATTAGAAGTTTTTGTAATCCAATCGACCAAATTTAAACTTTATTTTGCGCTTCTTATTCAAAATGTTCACATTTTAAATACACTACACTTTTTTAATGATACCTTAGCTGTTAATTTACAAAGAAATTGTGTACCACGTTTACTTAGAATAACCATTTCAGCCCATTTTTCTGAAAGCATCTGCTTATACATTATTTTATCTTTAAAAATTTTTATATGAAATTATTGTACACTATTTTATTTGTTTGCATACTCAGAAAAACTAACTGATGTACACTGCAGGCAAGAACTGTTGGCACAGCTGCTTTTTTACAATTTATGCAACAATTTTTACTGTAATAATTTTCCGATAATTAAAAAAAAAATGGTTCATTCTACAACAAAAAATATAAAAATTTTCAACTTTTTAATCAGATTTTTCAGAGTACGCAGATTTGTAGTAGAAGCTAGGAATTACTGTTGATTTTCGGCAAAATCGAAAATAATTTATATAAAAAAATGTTAAACACCTTCAACAAAAAATAAAATCTGAAATTCATATTTTGACTAAATCCGAAGTAGCGTTTTTTGTACTAAAATTGAATGGGCTACAAAACTGCATAATCAAGAAAATTCGAAAAAAATCTGATTAAAAAGTAGACAATTTGCATGAAAAT
>NW_023474959.1:0-3344 GCF_013731165.1 Rhagoletis pomonella
TGGGAGAAAGTCAAAGCACTTCACCACCAATTTAGTCGCCGCTGGAAGGAAGATTACCTCAAGGATCTTCAGAAGAGATACAAGTGGAAAACCCCACAACGCGACCCTCAGCCAGGCGACCTCGTCGTGATCAATGAAGATTAGCTCCCCCTCACCGAGTGGCGATTGGAAGGAATCGAAAACGTTCGCCACGGCCCTGATAACCACACACGTGTCGTAGAAATCCGTACACAAAATGGAGTTATCACGCGGCCACTTGTCAAACTATGCTTCCTTCCAAAAGCACAATAAATAATTCTATACATATTTTCGTTCTGTATATTAAGGGTCTTAACTTCCCGTTTAGTTTTGCCTTTGCTTATACTTGCAGATCGAAGACATCATGGTAGCACGGAAGGCATGCCCCCCTGGCTCCAACGGCGGAGACAGACAACTGCCTACAATGCCGGCTCTGCCACCGGTACCACGCCTTGAGGACGTGCCCGGCTTTCAAGGCAATGACGCCGCCTCAACGGATAAGGGTAGCCAGCGCGCAAGGGTATTGCATCAATTGCCTTGCGCTCACGCCCACCACTGGTGAGTGCGATTCACCAGGCATCTGCAAGGTTTGCAGCTTAGCGCACCATACGCTGCTGCATGTGGCAGCTAACAGGCCCGCGCGCACAGGCCAACAGAAGCAGCAGGCCAGCCGGCCCGCAGCGGCCACAAAGGCCCCAAAGAGCGTCAAGCGGCGTGCACCGCAAAAAAAGGCGCTGAAGAAGGCGCAGAAGAACCCGCGCAAGAAGACCGCCCAACGGACGATCGCGCGCACTCCCCGAGGCCTACAAACGGCCAATTACCAGGGTCGCACCACCCACCGCGTCCTAAAAGAGCTGCAGGACACGCTCAGCAACGCATTCCTGCAGGGCGGGGACGATGTTTAAGCCGCCGCTTAAACATAATTCAGCGGCCGTGCGCGCATCCTTTGGCCGCAGCCGAAAGAATGATTAACGAGCGCGCACGGCCGCTTCCCTTCATCGCGCCAAATCAGCGACACGTTAGTTCAGCAATTAACCGTGGTCAACGCGCACGCGTCCTATTCTTGACAGTTGATCAAATAAATTTTATATACCTTGAGAATAATCAAAGTTGTAATTTATAAATTTGAAAACGAAAACTAGGTCTTTCCTTTAACGGAAACCAAAGTGTGTGTGTAAAGAGGTGAGTGCGATGGGACCCAGCGACCGGAAATATTCACTTGGCTCTTTTCTAGAGCATATTTGAGGCCACTAGACCCATTCTAACTGCCGAAGACAGGTTTGTAATTAAGGGAATGTTCCCCAATAATACCAGAGTAATTATATGAAAAAACACATTTGTAACTGCATTTTAACATGTCAAGACAATAAAAAATTGAGAATATCAGCGTTTTTATAAAAAACCGACATGCGCGACCTCTAAGAAAACTTTTTTTTTCAAAATTAAAAAACACGTTTCTCTTTTTTTATCACAAATAACAATAATTTGAGGTAGCGTTTATGAATTTCCAAAAAAAAAAATTTTCAACCACTCTAATGTATATTGTATTTCTGTTCAACAAGGATATGCATTCATTTTGAAATTGCCACCAACTATAAGATAAAGTTTCTAGGGCACATTCACTATAGATCCGGATCATTTTTGCCACCAGGGAACTTCTCTTGGACATAACACTTTCGTTCGGTTATTTAGGGCGGCCAGTACATATCGTAAATGTGAATTGTTGGAGAAACTGTTGGACCAAAATGTTTAAATTAAAAATCTAGTTTTGGGCGTGACTAAGCTCGCCGGGTCTGCTAGTTTTTATTATAATTTGTTAAAAAAAAAACCTAAGGTGAAGTCGCCCTGCCCATATGAATATCATGTGCTAAGAAAAAGTTTTTCGCATTTTCTGACAAACGCATTATTTTGAGTTGTGACTCTTTTGAAGACGGTATGCGATATATATTGCATATGTACATATGTATGTACATTAGCAATGTTAATCCCGGGATCCCGGCATCCCGAGGACCCAGGATCCCGGTCTTTTTTGAGTCCCGAAAATTCCGGGATTATTTGCCTAGATTCCCGAGATTTTCGGGATTTGTAATAGAAACTCTTTATGTTGACCAGTTTTGGCTATATTTCTTTTGTTTATTTAATATTTAAAAGTAGCTTTTGCCCGCGGGTTTCACCCCACGCCAGAAGTAATTAAAGGGGGGCATGTGACTTGTGGTTCCAAAGCTATGGCTGATAAAAAATTCCAAGCGTATGTTAAGTGCTACGCCCTCTTTTACAAACTCATTTATATATACCTTAAGATAAGCATCTACCATAGATATGTCTGCATACCAAATGTCTTGTTTATGTGACTTATGGTTCCGAAGTTATGACTGACTAAAAATTCCACGCCTATGTTATCTGCCACGCCTCTTTTTACAAACTCATTTATATATACCTTAAGATAAGCATTTACCATAGATATGTTTGCATACCAAATTTCAAGTTCATGTGACTTACGGTTCCGAAGTTAGAGCTGATTAAATAATTCACGCCTATGGGAGGTGTCACGCCCCCTTTTCCAATACCGCCAATTTTTTTCTATGAGTATGGAATTGATTTTATTTATCTCGGCAGCAAGTTTTAATGCTCTTCCACAAATATTTCAAGAGATATACAACATGAAAATTTCAGTTAGTATAGGAGGTGCCACGCCCTCTTTTCCAGTACTGGCTATTTTTCGCATGCCTATAACCTTCCCGGGGTAAAAGCAAATAAGTGGGCAAAGTTTCTTGTGATTCCGTGCCGCAGTTCAGAAGTTATAAGGTAATAAACAAACAGACATTCACATTTATATATATATACATTTTTTTATAAATGTGTAGCTCAATATACATATAATACCTTGCGACAGGCAATTTTGCACAAAAAAAAAACAATAAATTCGCCAAACCAATCAAAACTCTTGGTATACAATGGAACGCACTTACAGATCAATTTTCCTACACCATTCTGCCTGCATCGACATCGAATGCCGTCACAAAGCGACAAATCTTATCCTCTGTCGCAAAGCTTTTTGACCCGGCAGGATGGCTGTCGCCAGCAAATTCAAGCAAAGATTCTGCTTCAAGGACTTTGGCTGGATGGCGTTGATTGGGACGAATGTGCCAAACCCTTAGCCTTAGCAAAATGGCAACAGTTCGCAGAAAATCTGCCAGCCATCTGCTACATCGAAATCCTTCGATGGGTTAATGTCACTCCGGGCAAGATACCCAAATCCACGGGTTTTGTGGTGCCTCGATATTCCACTCTCTTGGTTGCAAAAAGCAAAGTCGCACCATTGAAGA
>NW_023474960.1:0-3344 GCF_013731165.1 Rhagoletis pomonella
ATTGTTTGTTGAGCAATAAAGTTAATTGTAATGGCCGAGTAAGCAAACCATGTACCTGCCATTAGGGTGATCTGAGTTCGAGTCCTAGTGCACAAAAAGTTGTTTTCTTTTTTCATATCCGAGCGCAATTGTGCACAAGGCTATTTTAACTTTGTTCGCATAACGGGGGTTTCTAACAGCCAAAAAGAATCGAGATAGATATAGACAAATGTATACATAAATGCTCAGAATGAAAAGAGAAATCGATTAAGCCATGTCTGTCCGTCCGTCCGTCTGTCCATCTGTCTGTCCGTGTACACGATAACTCGAGAAAAAATTGAGATACGCTCACCAGAATATGTTTCCGTACAGTGCTTTTTTTTTAAATATATGCAATGTTTTTCGTAATATATTTTTTGGTTAATTTTTAAAAGAAATATTGTTCATTCAGATGGCATATAGATTAATGATTCAAAGTTTTTACAAAAATTAGAAAAATTCGAAAAATTTTCACCAAAATTTTCAACTTTTAAACAAAATGTTTAAAATTGTTTAAGTATGCAGTTTTGTAGCTCACACAATTTCAGTAAAATAAAGTACAAGTTTTAAGTGGCTGTAAACTACCGTTGAGTTTTGAGAATTTTTTTGCTGATGATGTTGCTTATTTTCTCCATATAACGGATGTGTGATACCCAAAATACCCAAAAATTTTCTACAAAAATTTGGTGAAAATTGGTTGAGCTTTCCTAAATTTTGTAAAAACTTGGAATCATTAATTTCTATGCCATTTTATGCAGAATGAACTATATTTCTATTAAAAATTAACGAAAAAAATTTATTACGAAAAACATTGCACATATTAAAAAACACTGTGCGCAAACATATTCTAGTGTATGTCCACGAAATTTGGTAAGTAAGTTTCCCTTTTTCCAAGGTAGGTTGGGATTGAAAAGGGGCGACATCGGACAATAACCTCGCCCACCTCCCTATAACGGTATTTTCGAAATATGCAAAAACTACGATATTTCCGTAAATACTGGATCCAAATTGCTGAAAGTTGGTACGCGAAGTAGAATTTTGGCATAAAATGAGACAGTTATATGATTTTTGAAAATGGGCGTGGCACCGCCCACTTACGATGAAATGCTGTATCTCTGTAGTCCCTTCACCAATCGCCACCAAACTCTGTATGAACCTTACTTAGAGCCTCACTAAGGAACCCTTTGAAAATGTTTGAAATCAGGCAAGAACCACGCCCACCTCCCATATAAGGGTAATTTACAGAAATGCGAATACTGCGATAAATTAGTAAGTATTTAAGCTAATTTTCTCAAAATCGATATATACAAAGGCCTCTCAGCACAAAATGGTACTTAGGGAAATTTTTGGGAAAATGAGCGTGGAACTGCCCACTTACGCCTACATATGTGTATCTCGGTAGCCGTTTTATCAATTTCTACCAAATTCGGTACATTTGTCAACCTAGGCTCAAAAAAGCGATATGTTGAAAATTTTTGAATTCATATGACGGAAAATTTCAGAAATACGAAAATGCCGATATTTCACAGTCTCTTAAGAAGACACAATATCGTCGATTTCCACCAAACTTGCTGCAATTATTTCAATATATCATAGCATATTATCGAAACTGTGTGACATCGGAAAAAATACTCTTGCTTGTCATGCGGTTTACTGCAAGGTGAAAAAACGGTATTCAATACGTACGGGTATATAAAGTTCGGTTTCGCCCGAACTTATACTTCTTTTCTTGTTTTAATTTAAATTTTTTTGTTTGCTGGATTACTTGGCATAAAAAGACAATATAAGTTTATAGTTACTTTCAAAATCTATACATCGTATAAAATAAAGTCCCAAAATTTGTATTTAATGTAATAACTTCGTACAGACTGCTCCGATTTGAAAATGTTTTTTTTTTTTTATTTTAAAGCTTAGCTATCTGGGAAGGATAATTTCAACATTATTTGAAGGAACCTATAAAAAGGGCGTGACAATATGCCAAAATATGGTAAAAAACCATGAAATAGTTTTTAAAACTGCTATAAATCAAAAACGAATGAATCGATTGAAATATTTCTTATTTGCAGTTAAACTTTGAAATGATTACTTACGTTCTGCATTAATAAAAATAGTTAGTTATTTTCTAATATTACTTAAGTTTGTGACAAAAGTGATACTTTTTCGAAACAGGCTGTTTGTGTGTACGTTCGCTGTGTGCCAAATGTACCAAGCAGCATTAAGCGGGAAGAAACAGGCAAAGCAAAGATGCGAAAATGAGTGCGCTTACACAACTGTTAATTTGTTTTGTTGTTAGTGTTCGCTAACTCCAGTAAACACGAATAATCAAGCAAAGCTAAAATCAAAAAAGTATGCTCTCTGATTTCTCTATATGCTGACTGTTCGCTTTGTTGCTCACAATTTTTTGTACAGGGTGACAATAAATAACGGGGACAAGCATTTTTGCAAGGCGAATTTATATAAGGTGGTGTTACTAACTCAGCTGATTTTGTGTATGTGTTTCGCCACACCGCTTCTGATATCAAATTGAAAAATTTTGTTTGAATTTCTACACACCCTCTTGCAGATTTTGACAGTTTATGCCGCCAAAGCAAAAACAAAATAATGTAAATTTTTGTTTTTGTACTCCTGCTATCACCTTATATTAATTCGCCTTGAATTTTTGCATATTTTTCTATTATTTTAGCAAAATTTAAAGAAACAACTTGTGTATAATTACAACCGCACTGGGCATTACTAATTTGTGTTTAAACCGACTTCAAAGTGCCCTCCTTGGCACCAACGCAGAGCATTAAACGTTTTGTAAAATTTTCTGCCACACGCCGCAGCTCCTCTAGAGAAATAAGATCCCATTCACGGCGCAGTGATTGCTTTAGGGAGTCCAACCTTTTGTGTCGCTTAGCACAAGCCCTGGTCTCCAAAATTTACCAAATGCTGTTTGGAAAATTTTCTTTGCACCAGTCTTGAACTTCTGATGCCCTGTGAGCAGGAGCGGAGTCCTGTTGGAATGTCCATTCCTGTTCGCCAAAATGCTCTTGGGCCCACAGTACTACAGCCTCCAAAATTTTATGACGGTAAACTTCCCTATTGATTTTAACACCTTGATCCACAAAAATCAGAGGTGTTTTTCCGGATGAACGAATCCCAGCTCAGATTTAGGATTTTGGCGGTGCTCGATAATGTGTGATATTCCCTATAGTCCTGTAATTTTGACGGTTGTGCACTTGCTCAATGGTAAACAGTTTCTCATCAGTGAAAAGAACTTTTTCCCAGCGAGCCTTTGCGGCACGACGCAAGAGTTGTCGACATCTTTCCAGCCGTACTTTTTT
>NW_023474961.1:0-3344 GCF_013731165.1 Rhagoletis pomonella
ATGAAATTGTTTTGGTGTTTTATTTATTATTTCGGTATTATGTTCGAGGATGGTTCCGTGCGCAGAAGTGGAAAACTTTTGACTGCCATTCACCTGGGAGTGGCCAGAAGCGATTCTTGTGCGTACGGTTCAAATCGCAGCTCACAACGTCCGGATATTTATATCCACGTATCCTCTGGGTAGCAACCAAACACCCGTTTGGGAGCGAGCTAAAGTGAGAAGGCGTAAAACTTCGCGTGCGCTGGGTTTGGGTCCCGCCACGTTAAAACCCCGCCCAATGAAAAATTCCAACAAGCCTCGGATGAGACCCCCTTTTTCTGATGACGACCACGGCAAACGTATAAAGGACTATGATTTAAGGGTATGCACCTGGAATATCCGGACCCTTAATGGGGAAGGTGCCTCTGCCCGGCTGGTTGATGTCCTCGGGAAGACAAAGGCTGACATCACCGCCATCCAAGAAATGCGATGGACGGGGCAAGGTAAAGTAAGCGTGAAGCCTTGCGACGTCTACTACAGTTGCCACGTAAAGGAGCGCAAATTCGGTGTTGGATTCGTGGTAGGAGAGAGACTCCGTCGCCGAGTACTGGCGTTCACCCCGGTGGACGATCGTCTAGCCACAATCCGCATCAAAGCTAGATTCTTCAACATCTCGCTCATCTGCGCCCATGCCCCGACGGAAGAGAAGGATGAAGCGTCCAAGGATCTCTTCTATGAGCGCTTGGAACGTACATATGAGCGCTGCCCCCGACACGATGTCAAAATCGTGCTTGGCGATTTTAATGCCAAGGTGGGCAAGGAAGGGATCTTTGGCGCCACTGTCGGAAAATTCAGCCTCCACGACGAAACGTCCGATAACGGACTGAGGCTGATCGACTTCGCCGGGGCCCGAAATATGGTAATATGTAGTACTAGGTTCCAGCATAAGAACATCCACCAAGCTACATGGCTGTCTCCAGATCGAAAAAACGAGAAACCAAATCGATCATGTTGTGATAGACGGAAGGCATGCTTCAAGCGTTTTGGACGTACGTACACTCCGAGGGCCAAACATCGACTCGGACCACTATCTTGTTGTAGCCAAGATACGCACCCGCCTCTGTGCAGCAAAAAATGTGCGCCCAACAATGCAAGGAAAGCTTAACGTCGAAAAGCTGCAATCACAACAGACGGCCAATTTATTCGCCACTCGACTCACACACCTGCTCTCTGAGAGCACTCTTCAACAATCCGACGTACGCGAGCAGTGGAACCACATTTCCCGATCATTAAGTACCGCCGCCGAAGAAGTAGTTGGATTTCAGCGAGCCCGAAAGAACAACTGGTACGATGAGGAATGTCAAGAAGCCGCAGAGAAAAAAGATGCCGCCTACAGGGCCACGCTGCGATCGGGCGCAACGCGAGCCATGTGGGACCGTTATAGGGAACTGAAGAAGGAGGCGAGACGTATTTGCCGTAATAAGAAGAGAGAGGCCGAAATACGTGAGTGCGAAGAGCTTGAGATGCTGGCCGACAGGAAGAACGCCCGAAAATTCTACCAGAGGGTTAGGCGACTTACGGAAGGTTTCAAGACCGGGGCGAACTCCTGTAAGAACAACAATGGCGACCTAGTGACCGATGTCCAGAATATACTTAAATTATGGAGGGAACACTTTTATAACCTACTGAATGGTAGCAGCGCTGAAAGTAGTGAGGAAGACGAACCCGAGTCCCCAGTCGATGATGATGGAGTAGCTGTCCCACCGCCTGACTATGACGAGGTACGAATAGCGATTACGAGGCTGAAAAACAACAAAGCTGCTGGAGCTGACGGCCTGCCAGCCGAGCTATTCAAGTACGGCGGCGAGGAGCTGATGAGGTGCATGCATCAGCTCGTATGCAGAATATGGTCAGATGAACGCATGCCCGACGACTGGAATTTAAGTGTGCTCTGCCCAATCCACAAGAAAGGCGACCCCGCCATACGCGCCAACTACCGCGGAATTAGCCTTCTAAGCATAGGTTACAAGGTCTTATCGAGCGTATTGTGCGAAAGACTGAAGCCCACCGTCAACGAGCTGATTGGACCTTATCAGTGTGGCTTTAGGCCTGGAAAATCCACCATAGATCAGGTATTCACAATACGCCAAATCTTGGAAAAGACCCGCGAGAATAGGATCGACACACACCATCTATTTGTCGATTTCAAAGCCGCTTTCGACAGCACGAAGAGAAGTTGCCTTTATGCCGCGATGTCTGAATTTGGTATCCCCGCGAAACTAATACGGCTGTGTAAAATGACGTTGAGCAATACCACCAGCTCCGTCAGAATAGGGAAGGACCTCTCCGAGCCGTTTGATACCAAACGAGGTTTCAGACAAGGGGACTCCCTTTCGTGTGATTTCTTTAATCTTATGTTGGAGAAGATAATAAGAGCCGCAGAACTGAACCGCTCAGGCACAATACTTTATAAGAGCGTACAATTGCTGGCGTATGCCGACGACATCGATATTATCGGTAAAAACAAGGGCTACGTCTGTTCTGCCTTCTCGGGATTGGATAGAGAAGCAAAGCGAATGGGTCTGGTGGTGAACGAGGACAAAACGAAGTATCTCCTGTCAGCACACAAACAGTCAGAGCATACGCGTCTTGGCACCCACGTCACTGTTGATAGTTACAAGTTTGAAAAAGTAGACGACTTCGTTTATTTGGGAACCAGCATTAACACCAATAATAATGTCAGCCTTGAAATCCAACGGAGAATCACTCTTGCCAACAAGTGCTACTTTGGGCTGAGTAGGCAATTGAGAAGTAAAGTCCTCTCTCGTCGTACAAAGATCACACTCTATAAGTCACTCATCATGCCTGTGCTGGTGTATGGCGCGGAAGCATGGACAATGAAAGCATCTGATGAGGCGGCTCTTGGAGTTTTCGAGAGAAAGGTTCTGCGAAAGATTTACGGACCTTTACGCGTTGGTGATGGCGAATATCGCAGACGATTTAACGATGAGCTGTATGAGCTTTACAATTTAATTAGTGCAGCGAATTAAAATTCAGCGGCTCCGCTGGCTTGGCCATGTCGTTCGGATGGACAGAAACGCTCCTGCTCTGAAAATATTCAACGCGGGCCGCGATGCTGGGAACAGAGGAAGAGGAAGGACTCCTCTGCGTTGGAAAGACCAGGTGGAGAAGGACTTGGCTTCACTTGGCATTTTCAATTGGCGTCAGTTAGCACAGAAGAGAAATGACTGGCGTGCTGTTTTGGACTCGGCCAAAATCGCTTAGGCGGTTACAGCGCCAAATAAGAAGAAGAAGAAGATTATGTTCGACAGCGGTATGCGCTTTTCAGGGGAAGCATGCAATTT
>NW_023474962.1:0-3343 GCF_013731165.1 Rhagoletis pomonella
TTAATCGTACAGTTGATTACGACTAATTAATTTTAATCGTCAAACGCGATTAACATTTTAATCGTTAATTTTTAATCGTTAATCAGATTAACAGTTTGCCAACACTGTTTGAAATCATGTTCATATTGATGGAGAAAAATGGACCTTTTTGGAAAAGAGGCGCAGCACCTCCCATACTGGCTGAAAGTTTCATATTGCATATCTCTTCAAATGTTTGGGAAAAAGCACCAAGCTTGGTATGGAAATACATATGTATGTATGTATGTGAAACTAATACCATACTCATGGAGAAAATGAGAGTTATTGGAAAAGGTGGTGTGGCAACTCCCATACAAATTGACTTTTTCTATGCTGCATATCTCTGGAGGTGTTTATTGCAGAGGACTGGAACTTGGCACCGAGATGTGTTTACAAAATTAATTCCATACTCATGGAGAAAAATTGTCGTTATTCGAAAAGGGGACAGGGTTCCTTCCGTACAAACTTACTGTTTTATACTGCTTATCTCTAAGGGCCGGTTGTTCAATGTCTGGTTATCACTACCACTACACTATCGACGATTTCGACATCATGCATGTAACATGTGATCGATAAAGCAGTAGTTGTGCTTAACCGGAGCTTCTACCTCCTTCTTCTTCTTTCTTCTTCTTCTTTTTTGGCGCTGTAACCGCCTAAGCGATTTTGGCCGAGTTCAGCAAAGCACGCCAGTCGTTTCTCCTCTGTGCCAACTGACGCCAATTGGAAACGCCAAGTGAAGCCAAGTCCTTCTCCACCTGATCTTTCCATCGCAGTGGGGGCCTCCCTCTTCCTCTGCTACCACCAGCGGGTTCCGAGTTGAATACTTTCAGAGCTGGAGCGTCGGTGTCCATTCGAACGACATGGCCAAGCCAGCGGAGCCGCTGTATTTTAATTCGCTGCACTATGTCCATATCGTTGTAAAGCTCATACAGCTCATCGTTCCATCGTCTGCGGTACTCGCCGTCGCCAACGCGTAAAGGACCGTAAATCTTCCACAAAATCTTTCTCTCAAACACCCCAAGAGCCGCCTCATCGGATGTTGTCATTGTCCATGCTTCTGCGCCATATACCAGCACGGGCATGATGAGTGACTTATAGAGCGTGGTTTTCGTACGTCGAGAGAGGACTTTACTCCTGAATTGCCTACTCAGTCCAAAGTAGCACTTGTTGGCAAGAGTGATTCTACGTTGGATTTCAATGCTGACATTATTATCGGTGTTAATGCTGGTTCCCAAGTAAACGAAATTCTCTACTTTCTCGAAATTGTAACTGTCAACAGTGACGTGGGTGCCAAGGCGCGAATGTGCTGACTGTTTGTTTGATGACAGGAGATACTTCGTCTTGTCCTCGTTTACCACCAGACCCATGCGCTTTGCTTCCCTATCCAACTTGGAAAAGGCAGAACAGACTTCGCGGTTTTTGTTACCGATGATGTCGATGTCATCGGCATAAGCCAGCAATTGCACGCTCTTGTAGTAAATTGTTCCTGAGCGGTTCAGTTCTGCAGCTCTTATTATCTTCTCCAACATCAGATTAAAGAAGTCACATGAAAGGGAGTCGCCCTGTCTGAAACCCCGTTTTGTGGCGAACGGCTCGGAGAGGTCTTTTCCAATTCTGACGGAGCTGGTGGTATTGCTCAACGTCATTTTACACAGCCGTATGAGTTTTGAGGGGATGCCAAATTCAGACATAGCGGCGTATAGGCAACTCCTTTTAGTGCTGTCAAAAGCGGCTTTAAAGTCGACAAATAGGTGGTGAGTATCGATCCTTTTCTCGCGGGTCTTTTCCAAGATTTGGCGTATTGTGAATACCTGGTCTATGGTGGATTTGCCAGGTCTAAAGCCACACTGATAAGGCCCAATCAGTTCATTGACGGTGGGCTTCAGTCTTTCACACAATACGCTCGATAAGACCTTGTAACCTATGCTTAGAAGGCTGATCCCGCGGTAGTTGGCGCGAATGGCGGGGTCACCTTTCTTGTGGATTGGGCAGAGCACACTTAAATTCCAGTCGTCGGGCATGCGTTCATCTGACCATATTCTGCACAAGAGTTGATGCATGCACCTTATCAACTCCTCGCCGCCGTACTTGAATAGCTCAGCTGGCAGGCTGTCAGCTCCAGCGGCTTTGTTGTTTTTCAGCCGCGTTATTGCTATACGTACCTCGTCATAGTCAGGCGGTGGAACGTCGACTCCGTCATCATCGACTGTGGGCTCGGGTTCTTCTTCTCCACAACTTTCTGTGCTGATACCATTTAGTAGGGCGGAAAAGTGTTCCCTCCATAATTTAAGTACGCTCTGGACATCAGTTACTAGGTCGCCATTATTGTTCTTACAGGAGTGCGCCCCGGTCTTGAAACCTTCCGTAAGTCGCCTAACTCTCTGGTAAAATTGTCGGGCATTGCTCCTGTCGGCCAGCATTTCAAGCTCTTCGCACTCACGTATTTCTGCCTCTCTCTTCTTGTTGCGGCAAATACGTCTCGTTTCCCTCTTCAGATCCCTATAGCGGTCCCACATAGCGCGCGTTGCGCCCGATCGCAGCGTGGCCCTGTAGGCGGCATCTTTTTTCTCTGCAGCTTCCTGACACTCCTCATCGTACCAGTTGTTCTTTCGGGCTCGCTGAAATCCGACTTCTTCGGCGGCGGTACTTAATGAGCGGGAAATGTGGTTCCACTGCTCGCATATGTCGGTTTGTTGAAGAGTGCTCTCTGAGAGCAGGTGTGAGAGTCGAGTAGCGAAAGCGCTGGCTGTCTGTTGTGATTGCAGCTTTTCGACGTTAAGCTTTCCTTGCATATTTGGGCGCACATTTTTTGCTGCACAGAGGCGGGTGCGTATCTTGGCTGCAACAAGATAGTGGTCCGAGTCGATGTTTGGGACTCGGAGTGTGCGTACGTCTAAAACACTGGAAGCGTGCCTTCCGTCTATCACAACATGATCGATTTGGTTTCTCGTTTTTCGATCCGGAGACAGCCAGGTAGCTTGATGGATCTTTTTATGCTTGAACCTAGTACTGCATACTACCATGTTTCGGGCCCCGGCGAAGTCGATCAGCCTCAATCCGTTGTCGGACGTTTCGTCGTGGAGGCTGAATTTTCCGACGGTGGTTCCAAAGATCCCTTCTTTGCCCACCCTGGCATTGAAGTCGCCAAGCACGATTTTGATATCATGACGGGGGCAGCGCTCGTACGTGCGCTCCAAGCGCTCATAGAAGAGATCCTTGGATGCCTCATCCTTCTCTTCCGTCGGGGCATGGGCGCAGATGAGCGAGATGTTGAAGAATCTCGCTTTGATGCGGATTGTGGCTAGACGCTCGTCCACCGGGGTGA
>NW_023474963.1:0-3343 GCF_013731165.1 Rhagoletis pomonella
CCGATGTTTATAAAAATGTTTAAGAGCTGTGCATTCAGAGTATTTGTAGAGTAGTCTTGCTGGAACAATATAGGAGTAGCTAGCTTTTGTGTAAACATACATATGTATATTGGGGCGGTTAAACTTTTTTGTCTACTTTGTTTCGGCCACTGGCGTATTCTACTGACAAATCTGAACAAAAAAATAACACAAACGGCAATAACGTAAATTTGTGTTATTTCCCAATTGAATGTGAAATGACACAAATTTGGTTTATTTCAATTCTCGTTGAGTAATAAGACCAACTTTTAAACTTAACAATTTGAGTGACAAAGCAAAATAGTGCACATAGGTAGTCACCCAGTTACATTTGACAAAAAGTAGTAGATGAACAATGGACGGATTTGTAAGTATACCGTTTTGAAAGTGCCTCCTTTCACAATTATGCGCTAGTGGCATTATAACCGTTTAGAAAAAAGAATAATAATAAAATGCCACCAGTTCACTTCTGAAACTGCTTTTTAATGACCAGGTAATGGGAATTATTGCGTATGGTGTTATTTTGCATGCCCCCCACTCATGGTGGAATTATACCAGGTGAAGTAATATTAGAGTGAGAAGAAATATTTTGACACTGCCTTATTTGAAAATTTGCTTATAAAATGCAACCATACGGCAGCCGAATATCAGAAAATAAAGCGAGAAAGCTGTTTTATTACTTCACCTGTATATTGCGCCGTTTATCTCACCTGCTTGTATCGAGTATACGTTCACATTTAGAAGTCTGTTCGTAAACGAAATCCACAATTCGCATGTAGTGAAGCAAGTGATGATAATGCAGAAATATGTTATATGCTGCGAACAGGAATGGCACTTTTGTTTGTTCCATGCGATGGCGGAATTAACCAGGTGAAGTAATTAGAGCGAGAAGAAAGATTTTGACACTGCCTTATTTGAAAAATTGCCTTTAAGATTTGACTATAAGGCAGTCGAATGTCAGAAAATAAAGCGAAAATTACATCACCTGTATATTTCGCCATGGTTCCATGCGAACATTGTAAAGTTTTCCAGCAATGTTTTCAACATATTAAAAAGCATGCAGATAAAATTCGTACAAAACCGCTGTGTCCAATTTGCCGAGCAGTTAAAGTTAAAGGCAACACTTTCCCTATATTTTGTTAGACTTTTCATAAGTAAAAATATTTTTTTAATTGTATTTTTGGAATAAACCAAGTTCTTTTTCCTTCTGTTAGTAAACTGTTTTTGTTACAAATAGTATAAATAAGCAATGGGAAATAAGGCAAAGTTTGTTTAATTTCCAACCTACTGTACTAAATTGATAAGTTATATGCGAATCGGAATATATTTATAATAAAAGCCTATAACGAAGGAGCAACTACATTGTAAAAAAATAATAACAAGTTATGGTTCTGATATTTCGGGTCCCTTTAAAAAGGTCGGGCCCCGGGAGGATTAACCCCTTTGCCCCCTCCCTTTCGACGGACCTGTCTATAGCCGAAGTTCACATTGTGTAATAAAACATAAACGAAATCGAATGAGGAAACTAAGAAAGCTATTTCGGGTGTCCAATTGGGTTAAGATGTCGATAGAAGATGCTAAGATGATGCACGAGTCGACCGGAAGTAAATGTGTATACCGCACTAGGGAGTGGAATACACTCGGAGGACATCTTATGAGACCTCTGTATTAGGCTACCACTGCAGTGTCTTCCAAGCAAAGCTCGCTGCCTTTTGGCTTATCGAATCTCCTCTCAATCTTACTTCAATAACCTATACTCCAAAAGTCACACAGCTATGACTGCTGTGGAACTTCGTCTAAAATTGTGATAGAATGTAGACAAGTTCTCAAAATGTTAGCTTCAAAGCCTTCTCCCAACGTTGTATGGGTGCCAAGGCATAGATAAATGCAAGGTAACACTATGACAGACGAGCTTGCGAGAAAAGAAAGCCCCTTGTCTGAAGTAAACTCTTCTCACGACGTGAGCATACCGCTATTCACAAGCGAGACATTGTTTACTATGCGAGAAGACAAATAAAAGATGTTCGCAAGAACCCACGTGAGGCATGCTAGCAGAATAGACTTGCCGACCAATGCTGCATCTGCTGCGACGATGAAGAAATTGGGAGTGTGAAATACTACCTCTGTCACTGCCCTGCCCTTTTGTGGGCGAAAATACGCTCTTTTCACCACTACTTCTTTGTCTGTCTGGCGGATCTAAGCGAAGCAGGCATTAATGAACTCTAGCGCTTTATTAACCTGATCAACTGGTTCTACTTTTAGGTTAATTGACGGGATCGAATACGAGGTCTCAACTGTTATCAAAACGGGCACACTGGATCTATGTGTGCCTGTCTCTAACTTTGGATACAGGCAGCCGCTTCACACTAACCTAACCTTACACAAAGCAATGATGGCTGGACTTCCATATCTCCACTTATAAATGTGTGCCCCCGAAGCTTGATAGTGGGCTTAAAGTGCAGTTTCCGAATAACCGGTTTTCCAGTCAAGCACTAACGGTTTAAATCACGATTTGTCTATTTTATAGGATAAAGATAAGGGCGAGATTCTGTATTTTTTGTCAAAACAGAGAGAGGAAATATCTATTCTTTTTACAGCGCTGAAATTCCTGAAATTCGTGAGTTTTTGGCCTTTATATGTATACTAAATCTATCCATATATGTACATGCATATAAATATTTTAATATCCTCGTCGTATCACAAAATTTTCGTCCCTGCATTTGCACATTTGTCATTCTTTGACATCTTTAGACAGAATGTTTTATTTAACACTGCAGGAAATGAAAAAGTCTTAAGTGCGAACTGCCGGTAAAGTCCAAAATCCAATGACAGTTTATTTTTATTTTTTCTTAGTTATAAAAAATTTTGTGAAATCTGAAACTAGTTGAAAATAAAACTTTAAATAGAAATGGCCATAGGCACAGAAATCAGTCGGCAGTGTGGTGGGAATTTAACAAGTTGCATTCAAAGTTTTCACATGATGGAAAGTGGGAGGAACAGATAAATGCGCACACAGTCACACGTCCTCTAGTTGACCTAAGGTGATGGCCCTTATGTAATGTGTTGGCTGCTGCATGGCACGGCGTTCACCTTGCAACATATATTCAAGCATATATGTATACATTATTGCGCGCGTAACCAACACTTACTTACTTATTCATACAAGTGCAACTACTTTGTGGCGTTTTTGGTAAGTGGATTTGTGTGGAGAAAGCTGCGGTGAGGTGTTAAGTATGCACGCGTATGTAGTTCGAAGGAATGAAAATTGTGCAAAAAAGAAAAAAAATCGAAAGCTCGGGCTGCTAGCCGCAGGAAATAGCTAAAC
>NW_023474964.1:0-3343 GCF_013731165.1 Rhagoletis pomonella
GAAGTGAGTTAAAATGAAAATAAAAGAGCACAAATTTCTATGTAAAGAAAAACTCTCTGGGAATCCTACGAGACATCTGCCGGTCATATGACCGGTCATCTAAATGGGAGATCTGCAGTCTTTTGGCATCACATTTTACATCAGAATTGAAGGGATTTCTGAAAAATCTGACCAGTTCTTTTGTGTAACTGTGATTTTGCATCCCTTGTCAACATATGGCCTCGGTTGATGTTAACTTAAGGTCGATGTTTTACTGCCTTAAAATTGAAGGGAAATTTTTACAGCGTTTTTTATGTGTATTGGTTTCTACTTGAGTGTATTGAGAATCGGTCAGTCTGAAAAGGCCTTGTAGGGAAGACAATAGGTTTGTTCGTTGAAAATCCAGCGAGAATTATCACTCAAAATATCAGATAGTAAGAAAAAATGCTCTCAAATTCTCTCTCATGTAGAGAAACTTGCAATTTTCTGTACGAACTCAAATTTACAAGTTTTTCTGCCAGCTAGTGTCCACGGTTGCATTTCAAACAAAAGAAATTTGTATAGAATTTTTAAAATTTTTTTCAGAGGGGCAAAAAACAGAGCCTACGTGTATATATCTTGTCAGTCCGACTTTCTTCAACATACGTTTCAATTTCTTGGTCGGGTTTACTCTATCGACTCCGGTTGAGATTGCATTCCGATTAAGAATACACTTTTTTTGCTGAGTACCTTTCTAATCATTGGAATTAACTAAATTAATTAAGTAAACAAGTGTTAACTTACATTCTTCATTTTAAAATCGCTCCAGTTTGTAAATTTTTAAATTTAACGAACTTGTTTATTCAAATTATCGTCGACAAAAAATCCTACCATGTGCCACAATCATATGTTTTTCCTAATTGCAAATTCTTGCTGGCAAAAGTGTTTCCGTCTCGAATTTGTAACTTCTCTCCAAGAAATAGTCTTTTTACTCGTGATTTATTTAAATAAAACTTGTGAAATTTAGTTGAAATATTTTAGCCGTTTTTAGCCGGTTTTATTTGCCAATTCAGCCGGTTCGTCCAAAAAGTTCTGGCAACACTGGTTATTATGCTTGAAATACAATACCCGGCGAACGGCGAAGTTCGCCGAATTGGGCGCAGTGTTGCCAACTCTAAAGGTTCAAAAATCCCATTCTCCTTTGAAAAACGCCCGGTTTATCCCACTTTAAAATTCTAAAATCCCATTTATGAATATTAAATATTATTTTAAGAAAAATATATATAACAGTGACTGAAACAAATGACCACGTGTTGATTTGTTTTTTAAATGTTCGTAATGTTTTTCGAGCAAATAGTTTTTTTTGGTATTTTTTTATAAAAATACTGTCCGAGGTTTAACAAAAACATATAAATCGCAGACTCAAACTTTAAACAAAATTTTGGATAATTCAACAAATTTTTGTCAAAATTTCAAAGTTTTTTAATCTGAATCTTTAAAACATTTTTGGGTATGCAACTTTATAGCGTCAACAAATTTTGTGTAATTAAGTGTAAGTTTCAAACGGCTAAAAAATCCTAAAAAAATGATTTTTGAGATTTTCTTTTTGCAACTTCTTTTGCGTTTTTTTTTATATAACATCGACAAGTTACAAAAACTGACGTTGATTTTTTGAAATTCTGTTGCTAACGGTCTTCCGTATTTCATTCAAAATTAAATTCATGCTTATATGGGAAAAAGCATGTATGTGTCCTCAATAGTGACCCGACCCAGTAGTCACAAAATACTGTCCCACCCGTCCCAAGCTAAAAGCTTTTTTTTTTCTCAAATATAATAATGTCATCAAAGCATAAAATGGAGCTTATCATTCTATTAATTAAATTCGAGAAAGCCGCTATGCAAGAGATAATTTAATATAACATTTGTCTGAAATGGGAAAGAATCCATCCACTCAGAGAGGTGGGTGTCGTCGTTGTCTCACCCGTCGCTCTTGCCAAAATGAAAATTTTCTGAGTAAATTATATACTTAAGTTTTCGACTTCATTAGTTTCGTGTTAAACTGATACCTGAATTCAGATGTGAACAGTTTGAAACTTTCCAAGTCAAAGGTTTAAGAGAAATTACTTAAAGTTTGAGGAAAAACAAGTTTAAATGTCCCACCCGTCATGTTGGAATGCCCCATATATGTTTGAATAAAGAGATGTAACAATGACTGAACAGAAAATAAAAAAAAAAACATTAAAACGACAAAATTGTATTGAGCTAAAAATCCCATAATGAGACTCAAAATCCCACGCGCTCTTTTATGGTGCGAAAATCTCAAATTACGGGCGAAATCCCACGAGTTGGCAACACTGATTGGGCGATGCCGTCGTTCACCGTTCGCCCTGCTATTTCGCCCACTTTAACAGAATTAGAGCGGAAGCGAAAACAGCTGATACCATTTCGTCGCACTTATAAGTTAGGCGACTATATTTTGAAAAACGAAACCATATTTAGAAATGATGAAAGGAAACAAATATAAATATAAGGCAAGGGAGAATTATTATAAATTATTTTATTTTAATCCAGATTTAACGAATTGATCACTGTATTTTGCTGTTTTCTTCTAAATCTTTGAAAGTAAAAAAAAAAAAAAAACATACGGCCACCTTTGGCATGTACTGCCGCCATCGCCCAGCAGCAGCGTTGCCAGGTTGCCGTTTTTAACGTCATTTGGACGATTTTTGTATCCTGTTGACGTTTGGACGTCTTTTGTGTAAAAAATGACGTCTTTTAACTTCTCAGTAATTTTTCTCTATGCACAATATATGCAATGTATAGCGTGCTATTTGCTTGTAGAGTAAGTACTTACGCTCACACTTTCGGCAAATTTGTTACTAAATCTTGTAAGTAGAACTGATTTTGAATTATTTTCTTAATAAATCTTTACAAGCTTTGCTTTTGCAGCAGGTGCCTCAAAAAATATTTATTCTTTGGACACATATGACATAAATATGATGCAATATATGATGGACTAAGGATCCCGCGTTCAAAAGCTGGTTGCGTAAACACTTCAGGTTACAAGTCTTATTACAATGTTTGCAATTGTATATCAGGAAGAGCTGATCTATTGCAACACGCACGCTCGCAAACGCACTATGTTCTTTCTTAGCAGAACGTAATTTCGCATTTTCGACAACCGACCAACTTGCACATTATTACCCTGGAATTTCATGGACTATCAAACTGCATACTCAAACAAATTCTAAAAAATCTGAATAAAAACTTGAAAATCTAGCTGAAAATTTGCGGATTTTTTATAATTATATTAAACAATTTTTATGAGATTGAGGCCGTTTTAAATGAAAACTTATTGTGGAAAAGCAACAATAATTCGAAAAAA
>NW_023474965.1:0-3343 GCF_013731165.1 Rhagoletis pomonella
CATTAAACGGTTATCCAAAAAAACATGCTTTAATTAATAATCGATATGAATATTAATCATTTAGGGGATTTCCTTAAAATCGTAGAGTCTTAAACTGTGTAAAACTCGTAAGTTTACGAGGCTTTGACGGGAACGCCCCCTTTGTGAAATGGTGCGTAAACTGCCTGTTTGACATCCCGCCATCATGTCTTTATCACTATTGGCTAAAATAAAATTAAAAATGCCGATAATTAGCAGAAAACTCATGCTAGTACTGTTAGTGGATGAAATTAATTCTTTTTATTCACATATTATTATTTTTTATTTGTTTTCAACACTATAAAATACATTTTAGTATATACTTTTCCGCTCCTCGGCAATACTGAAGTTTACGAGGCCATTTGAGCATCAAATTTGCACGGTACCCTGGAAACAATTTCCACCTTCAAGTTGCTTCCCTTCGCCGATTCCTGTTGCTTCTCACTGAACATTTCCCAAAAAAAAAAGACCAAAATCCGTCGGGCGCTTTTTTTCTATAGTAACTTACTAATGCAAAAATTACACAGGCCAACAGAAATTGGAAAAAATTTGGTTTCCTAAAATGTTAAAGCTGTTTTTGATAGGCTTTTTTATGCTGATTACGAATCTGTAAGTACAAATATTCCATCAGCTTTAGATTTTGAGCAAAACGTGGTCAAAGTATCAAAAAATCGCGTTTTTCGCAATATTAGAGAAGCCCTATCAAAAAAACAAAAGGGGATAGAACCTGTGTAATATACGGATTTTGCTCTTTTTTTTGGAAAATATTCAATGAGGTCCCCCGAAATAGTAGCAACAGGAATCTGCGAAAGGAAGAGACTTGAGGGTTGAAATTATTTCCAGGGTACCGTGTTTGCCTCGTTATTTTACGAGGGGCTCGTAAAAAGAGCTCCATACAAATTTTGAGAGTTCTTTTACGAGGCTCGTAAATTTACGAGCTTTACGAGGCTTTTATTTAATTTAATGGTTTACAATATACCCAAATAAAAGCTATAATATTTTGTTTACTTTATTGTATTAAACTGCCGAAGTCAAATAAAACAGGGCATGAATAATAGCCCAGTTATGCATTAGCTTAGCATGAGAGTTGTCACATAAGAATCTTTTAAACGAACTTTGCGTGTTAACGGTTACCCAACGCACAGCACTTAACATGTTGAATTCTGTTGGGTTTTGATTTTTACGTAAAAATGGTATAGCAGTGCAAGTATGCATAACTGGGCTATAAATCGTTTTGTACTTGGTAAAAGTGTGGTCATTTTCGGACTAGTTCGGTTTCTGTCAGGAAATTCTAGTTGTAAACTAGTATTTTTGCTGACTAGTTTGGTATTTCACTGCAAGGGTTGCATGAAAATAATGGCGCTAGAGAAACCAAGTAAGTTTTTGCAAATTGTTTTTCGAAAAAAATTTATTAAATACACAGGCCGACAAAATTTTTACCCAGAAACCAGACTATACTTTCCCGAATGTTTTTGGTGCGCTGAATTCAAATCTGGTTCTTAAATCCGTGAACAAAAAGTGCTGCGGATAGTACACATGGCCGCTATGTTACTTACATGATTTTCAAGATATAGAAAAATTGGAAAATCCGTAAACTTAAAATTGTAATATTTCAGCGAAGCAAAAAGATATTTGAGCAAACTCAACGCCATTTCAATTAATTAATTAATTAATTAATCCCAACTGCTTTTTACCCTCCATTCCCGCCCAACCGACACGAGGGACGCAGTCCGCATGACGTACGGAACCTTTTTTTTTAGTTTTTTGGTGCCGAGTAGTGGAAAAGTGGAAACAGGAGTTTGTTAAGTGTCGAGATCTAAAACTATTCAGGTACAGAATCAAATTCATCAGCTGATTGGATTGGCTAAATATAGTATTTCAATTATTGAGAGTGGAAATAATAGTTTTCTTTATAGTAAAAATCGAGTCCGATACGTCAAACGTGCTGGAATGACAGTTAAAATCTTGACATAAACCACGGAATGATTCGTTTGGTTCAAAATTAGTTTTGCATGGGTTTAAAAATAGAGGTCGAAAGTGTCTTGACACTCGAGAAGGAACACTAAAATTAACCTCAGCCAGGAGGGCCGGGCTATTAATCAAGCCTGTCATCAATTTTACGATAAATATTATACCCAGCATTTCTCTACGACTTGCGAGTGTAGGCAAATTTATGAGCTTTAGACGACTTGTGTAAAGGGGGAGATTGTAATCTGAATCCCAGTTAAAATTACGCAATGCAAAAAGCAAGAATTATTTTTGAATTGATTCTATCCTTTCTGAATGAACTTGGTAGCGGGGATTCCAAACAATTCAAAGAGAAAGACTTGTACTTTAAAACCTTTTTTGTATTTTTTTGAGAAAAATTACTCTGGCTTGCATACACAACTTCAAAAATGGGCAAAAACGGCATTTTTTGCACTTATAGGTTAGAATATCTCAAAATCCTGATGTGAGAAATTCTGTGGCCAGATTTGAATTCAGCGCACCGAAAACCTTCGGGAAAGCATAGTCTGGTTTCTGGGTAAGGAGATCGGTATTATTTTGTTGGCTCAATAAGCTGATACCTAATAATTTCATTATCTTCTGTTTCTTTATAACCATGGTTCCTGATAAACTGCAGGACTATTATTTCCGACAAGAAGCAGTAGGTTGCATTGATATAGGCTAATCGAATTTGAAGCTATTGCTTTTTCCGCCTTCCTTTTTTAAGAAGCATCACTATCATTTAGATCTTTAAGAAAGGTTTGAAATTCTTTAAAATGTAGGCAATAATACTTTGCCGCCTCAAACCAAGTTCCCCATCTCGTTAATATTGGCTTTGGCGGAAGAAGGCTATTGGGATACATGTTCTTAAAAGATTCAACGCGCAAAACAGATTTTAAAAATATTTTTTTTCCTTTCGATATTAAATCGTCAACATCAGTGAAGCGAGCTCTTACATCTTCGCCACTCGGTGCATTGCGTGCCAAACAAGTAACGTGCAGTAACTTTGGGTAAAACACCTACAGTGCCTTTGCTAATTATACCATATCGAGCCCTAACCGTAAAAAACACGTAAGCGACATATATTTCAACAATTTTTTTTGATGCAGAAGTTCCCCTGGGGCATCTAGATGGAATTCTGCATCAAAAAGAAAATTTCGAAAAAAATGTCGCTTACGTTTTTTTTGCGGTTAGGGCTCGATATATGGCGCTGCGTCAGTGACATTAAAATAATTTTTGACGAAATCAGTACCCAATAGTTGCATGGAATCATCAAATGCTCTTGCAAATGTGGAGTGATTCGTCCGTTCTTGACTAACTAACTTAATAAAAAAATGCA
>NW_023474966.1:0-3343 GCF_013731165.1 Rhagoletis pomonella
TTCATTGTTTGCTTTTATACATATATGTACATATTCTTAGTACGTACATTCTCGTGCACGCATGTGCTTGTGAACAAAAGAAATAATATTTGAACTGAAATTTAAGTAAAATTAATTCCTAAAATTAACTAATGAAATTTCAAGAAGTTGCCTCTTAAAATGCGTTGAGTTCATATTTTTGTGAAATTCAAATTTTACTTTACGCGATTTGCGATAAAAAAAAAATTACCTGTGGAAAAAAATAATAATAATACAAAAGTTAATTTGGATTAAATTTAACTAAATACATACATAAGTAATGCTCACCTCTTAATACTTACTTCCTAGTACTTACCTTTCACCACTCCTTAGTTTAAATTAATTCGGACCGTATCGCATCTTCAGGTCTAAACCATATTTTGTTTAGTTTAGATTAAATTAATCTCATTCAATTCTCGATTTTCGTACTTGCCTGTAAAAGCAGTGTACATGCTTTACACATACCATTGTGCTTGTTACATTAATATGCACATTGAAACCATGTGGTGGATCTACACCAATAACTAACCTAACTCAACATTATCAAAAATTTATAACTTCTTCTATTTGTTTTTGCTCTCCTTAATGATGAGTATTTAACTCCCATTAACTTCTTGACTTTGCTAATATTCTATGGTTTTGTTGTTTTTTTTTTTCTATGCGCTCTCATAGCGATCAATTTTGAATTTCTTTTGATCGCACCTTCGCGCTTAGAATACAGAAACATTTACGTTTTATATGTTTAGATTTTTCATACGTTTTTTTGAGATAATACGGGTTTTTAATAACAACAAAAAAAAGAAAAGTGCTAAGCAAGGAAGGCCTTCTTCGCTTCGTGGGACTGCGTTACCGACCATAAAGAATGTAAGTGAAGATTCCATTTTTTCTTTTCTTTATACACTCTTATTTGTTTGTTATTAAAATGTGATTTGCATATAGTAATTACCTATATGTATGTACATAGATTTATATGCCCGTAAGTAAAGTTGTTATGTTCTTCCTCTCGTGAGGATTTGTGCCGGATACGTATATACATACCTATTTGCATATATATTTACATGAATTAATTTTTTCAATTTTTTTTATATATATACGCACATACGAGTCTGCATTAGGGCGGGTCGAAAATCTAATTTTTCTCAAATCCCTTGGTAATAGTGAAAATATATTGTATCATGAAGTCAACAGCAAGCCTGCGAAATATTAGTCTTTCATTTTAATTGTAAGAGCCCGCGCATCGACCGCCAAGTGACCCACAGCACACTAGTCGAATAAGACCAACTCTTGTTAAAAATTCTGGGTTTAGCCAAAAATTTTGGTGCATATTATTAGATAATGAATCCTTTAACGTAAAAGATAAAGTCAAGTATCATTTCGCGCAGCCCTTTATCTTATCGTTAATCTCAAACTCATCTATTTTCAAGAAAATTTTAATTGTTCTCTTGATAATTGCACTGGCGTATAGTCAAAAGATAAAAAGAACAATATTAATATTGCTGGCGTGCATTTAGATCGCTAGTTCCAAATATTCTAATCCTTTTTTAATATTAGCTATACACTGAGAAAAGAGTTTAGTTACGTCAACTAAATATGTTTTTCTCAACACATGATTTGGTTATAGTTACATTACTTGTTTATAGTTACTCAATCATGTGTTGAGAGGAATATATTTGGCTGACTTTTTTCTGAGTGTAGTTTGCGATTTTTTGCAAATTTAGGAACAATTTCGGTAGCTCTAATAGAATAACCATTATTATCCATCATCGCAGAAAAATTTTGTTTATGCAAATTAGTATGGAAACACTGAACAGGCTCAACTTCTAGACACACTAATTGGTTTACTTATGTTTATGCATACAATATAAAAATTGCAAATATAAGAAAATGATAAAAAATTTTGTTCAAGATTTTTTTTATTTTTAATAATTTGTTTATAATCTGAACTATTTTAGTCATATTATTATCAAAAAGCAGTAACATTAAGTCTCGCCTTCAATTTGTTAATTATTACGCACCGATCGAGTAACATATACCAAAGTTATATCGAAAAACTTAAGTGGATTTCCAGTTTTTTTCTAAAAAAATGTCTCTTCAATTGTATAAATAACCTTTAAATAAAAGAACCGGATTACAGAAAACTGTGCAAGCGAGTGACTTTTTTCGTTCAAGCTGAATGCAAAGCAATATCGTCCAATTGGAGAGTCCGCAAAAGGATTTCCCAGGATATGTTAAAGACTATTGCATTTACTTACAGACACTTTTTCACATAATGGAATTAACTAAAATATTTATGTATATCTAAACACTTATTGCACGTCCCCTACTTTCATATAACGGCAAATTTAGAAACCGCGAAAAATGTGCTTCTGCGGCGACTAATGAAACCATGGAAAATGGACTTAAAATGGGCGTTTCTCACCCTAATTGTAATGTATGTAAATACTTATATGTTTGAAACTACTATTAACTTGTCGAACGATTCCTAATCTTTGACAATACATTCATTCACCACGATCTTGAAAACTGACCAAATCGGCGTGACCAAGTCCATGGTCATTTTAATATTATATAAACATTAAAAGGTTTGAAATAAATCTCGTCTCACTTTTTTGTATTTTTCACTTGGTTGCTGAAGTAATGAAGAATTGAAAATTCATAAGGGAAAATCATAGTTTTCTTATTTTTTATTTTAATATCTTAAAAACGTGTAGACTTATTGAAAAATGATAAATGAACGTGAGGTTCTAAATTTAATAGCCCTTAATTTGATATATCGTGATGTTTATAACAATAACGCATTCCATAGATATTACAAGCCAAAGTTTCATTTTCAAAATTCATACACTTTGATTCAATTGCGCGGGCTAAAGATAAGTTTTAAATTAATCTTTCGTGGCCAATAACAATTGGCTGAGACCTAAGACATCATAATATTACTATTACAATGCGGTCAAATGACTTTTATTTTCCCCCATACAAAATCGTCCCAGCCTAGTGTGCATGTCTAGAGTGTAAGAATACACATTTTTACCTACTAAATTGAAATATATATTTACTTTTGAGAGCAGGCTAGGGTCAATGACCATATAAAACAGAAAGTGTTGAGGTAGGTTAGTTATTCGCATTTAAAATACCCCCCAAAATTAATATGTATTAGTATAAGTGAATTGTAATATTTACAATTTTGGATTAGTATTAAATTTTGGCCTTTACGATTAACTTAATTAGCTTACTTTTTACACTTAATTTGTGGGTTGAACTTTGTAAATAAATATATGTATAATATGGAATAGTCAGAAAATTAACATGGTCTGATTTCTGAAGG
>NW_023474967.1:0-3343 GCF_013731165.1 Rhagoletis pomonella
TTAATAAGGTAATTGATGTTTTAGATGATGATATCGTACCTCAAATTTCTGCTGTGATTCGAAATCCTCCGCTTCAAAACAAGTACGCTACCATCAAACAAATTCTTCTGGACATCTACCAAAAATCAAAAGAGGAAAGGATTAACATAATTTTAACTCAACTTCAGCTGGGTGACAACAAACCAAGCCAACTATTCCAAAGAATGAAGGATATTACATTAGGAAAGGTATCAGAAGAATTCCTTTTAACGATATGGCTACAAAATTACCACAAGAGCTAACAAGCCATCTTAGAGGTTTGGCTAAAATATATGAATTTCCGCAACTTCTTCAAGTAGCTGATGGTATGTTGGAAAACCGTAAGCAAGTAAATCTTGTAAATAATATTTCTGATTCTAATGATATTTTGATCAACAAAATGGATGATTTAATTGAAGCTGTAAGCAAGAGGCACACAAATGAGATGCCATCTTATTTTAAAAAGGACAAAAAACAGAAAAATGCGAACTATGTTTGCTTTTATCATAAAAAGTTTGGTCAGAACGCTTTAAGATGCACACATCCCTGTAAATTGCATGATGATTTTCTAAAAAACGTGAACAAGCTTCATTGAAGGCGGTCAATGATGCAAATATTCAAAAATGCCGTCGCTTAAATATTTTCGATTCCATAAGTAAAATAAGTTTTTTGATTGATACCGGGGCTTCTGTCTCAATTCTACCCAAATTTCTATTTACTTAAATCAATGAAAAGGGATTCAATTTATATGCTGCTAATAGAACTTTAATTCAAACATTTGGAATCAAAAATCTCAAAATTAATCTTGGTTTTAAAAACAAAATTTTCAAATGGGATTTCATTATTGCAGATGTTAACAATGCAATAATTGGAGCTGATTTTCTGCATTACTACGGTATTATTGTAGATGTTAAAAATAAGTTTCTCAAATCTTCTGACAATGATGTATCAATTGGTTCAATAAGCTTCTCGAATGAGGCTTTATCTGTTCAAATGGTGAATGATCAAGCACCATACAATGAATTGTTGGAAAAATTTCCGGAAATTACTCGATCTAATCTTAAATATAGTGAAACAAACTCTTCAGTTGAACATGAAATTATTACCAGCGGTCCTCCTGTACATTGCAAAGTTCGAAGACTTGATTCTCTAAAGCTTTCTGCCGCAAAAGCAGAATTTGATTCTCTACTTCAACAAGGAATTGTTAGAAGATCAAAAAGTAGTTGGTCAAGTCCATTGCATATGGTTTCGAAAGGAAACGGTTCTTGGCGGCCTTGTGGGGACTATCGGTTTCTTAATTCCAAAACAGTTCCGGATCGTTATGCTCTTCCTAATATAAGGGATTTCAACGCAAATCTTAGCGGGAGCTCAGTTTTTTCAAAGCTTGACCTAGTTAAAGCATTTCATCAAATTCGCATGAAAGAAGAAGATATTAAAAAAACTGCTATTATAACTCCATTTGGTCTTTTTGAATATACCCGAATGCCATTTGGTTTACGCAATGCTGCTCAGTCAATGCAGAGATTTGTCGATGAAATCATCAATGGTTTTCCTTTTGTGTTTGCTTACATTGATGATTTTCTAATTTTTTCTAAAAATGAAGAAGAACATAAAAAGCATTTAGAAATAATATTTGAACGCCTTAAAAAGTTTGAAATAACCATCAATCCTGAAAAATGCGAATTTGGTAAAAAGGAGTTGGAGTTCCTTGGATTCATAATTAACTCGGAAGGTGTACGGCCATCACCTAAGAAAGTGGAAAAAATCTTAAACTATGAGAAACCAAAAGACTTACATCAATTGAAAAGGTTTCTCGGAATGATAAATTTTTATAGAGTATATGTTCCAAATATTGCAGTGCTTCAAGAGCCATTGAATGAATTTCAACGAAATTCGCCAAGTAAATACAAGAAAATAGTATGGACAGAAAATCAATCTAAAGCGTATGATGATATTAAGGAAGTTTTATCCAATGCTATCCTTTTAACTCATCCCTCTCCAAATAAAAAATTAGGCTTGTTTGTAGATGCATCCGGAACATCCCTTGGAGGAGTAGTTCAACAATTGGAAAATGAAATTTGGCAGCCACTGGGATTTTTCTCTAAAATGTTATCTTCTTCCCAAAGGAAGTATTCCGCTTATGATAGAGAATTACTAGCTATTTATGAATGTATCAAACATTTTCGCTATATGTTAGAAGGAAGAATTTTTACCATTTTTACAGATCATAAGCCTATTACATTTGCTTTTACAAAGAAAATAGACAGTTTTTCTCCAAGGCAATTTAGATACCTAGATTTTATTTCGCAGTTCTCAACAAAAATTCAACATATTAAAGGAAAGGAAAATGTTGTTGCAGATTTTCTTTCAAGAATTGAAACGATTGAAATTACCAGTGATTTGTTAGTAGAATTGGCTGTGTCTCAAGGAAAAGATGACGAAATTCAAAGTATATTACAATCACGAAACTCATCACTTGTCTTAGAAAAATTACAAGTTGTGAACAATAGATTATGGTGTGATATTTCAATCGGGAAACCTCGCCCGTTTGTACCCAAGGATATGCGTAACAGGGTATTTCAAAATTTTCATCACCTTTCTCATCCTGGAACCAGAGCCTCGCTGAAATTAATTAAAAGTAAATTTATCTGGCCAAGTATTAACAAAGACGTAACAAATTGGGTAAGGTCTTGCATTAATTGCCAAAAATCAAAAGCTACTCGTCATTGCATAAAACCAATATCAGAGTATCCATTACCGGAAAAGAGGTTTGACCATGTAAATATAGATATAGTTGGGCCTTTACCCCCTTCCAATGGATATCGGTTTTGCTTAACTTGTGTTGACAGATTTTCAAGATGGCCTGAAGTAATTTTTCTCAAAGATATAAGAGCTGAAACGGTAGCCAAAGCATTTTATCAAGACTGGATCTGTAGATTTGGAATACCACTCAGAATTTCTACGGACCAAGGAAAACAATTCGAGTCGCAGCTGTTTAATGAACTAGCTAGATTCATTGGTTCACAACATATACGTACTACAGCATATCATCCCCAGTCAAATGGTTTAGTAGAAAGATTTCATCGAACTTTAAAAGCTTATCTACGTTGTAAAGGGGAAACTAAATGGACGGAGATGATACCAAGTATTCTATTGGGAATAAGATGCAGTGTTAAAGAAGATATTGGGTTAGCACCATGTGATATAGTGTTTGGTTCATCATTACGCTTACCTGGGGAGTATTTTGAGGATTCACCCGAAGCATTGCATACTGAATATGTACAACATTTGAAGAAAAAGATAAGGGATATTAAGCCTGTTAATG
>NW_023474968.1:0-3342 GCF_013731165.1 Rhagoletis pomonella
GAAGGGATTTTCTTCATAAAATGTTTTTTATAAATGTCTTAATTTTAAGTGTGAAGTTGTAAATTGTTTCACTGTTAAGAGACTTAAGATTCGTTTGTGTTTGGATATAGTGCCAACCCCGCAAACATATTCTGAGCGCTCAGAATATTTGAGCGGGAAGGAGTCCTAGGTAAGTAAGAAGTATGAGTTTCAAAAACAAACATTTTTTTACTTTTATATGAATCTTTTAGGAGTCATATATGATCCAAGTTATGAGCCAGCACTTTGTGCCAGTATAAAAAACAATAACGACTAGAAATTTATATCTAAACTTGTTTATACAGATATGAAAAATAATTAGGAAGGAAAAATAAACAAAATTTAGCTGCAGCAACTGCTATTACATGAATGCTGCAATATATGTACATATATATGTATGCGCAGAGGTTTGTATATAAATATCCAACAGTATTTGAAATGAATTCCTTGCTAACATGGCTCTAAAGTAAGTTCATTAAGAGAGTTGAAGAATAAAGCCGATAAGAGTCACAGAACAGCATGCAAGGAGCTCCGAAAGTAGGCATTTATGAGGCCAATAAGAGTCATTTAAGAGCTTCAAAAAGAGTCCAAAATGAGTCGTATATGAGGCCAATAAGAGTCCAATATGACTCATATTGAGGCTCATTTGATGTATGAATTTAAGCTCATATAGGTCGACCTACGCAGGAAGGGAAACACCCTCATTCCGGACTCTTAAATGAGCTCATAATGAGCACAAAGGCTCCGAAATGGGACTCCTTAAAGACTCTTTTATGACTCCAAATGTTTGCTGGGAACAAACAGAATAAATATTACATGTCCTCCCAGATAGCGCATATTCAATTCTGCCTAAATTACAAAACATCATTTTTGCCCACTCCCAAAGGTTTAAGGTAAGGGAAAAGTTGATATTTTCAAGCACTATGTACCCATATGTATTTTTTTAAACAACCTTTTTTGCTGAGAACTTATTTAAATTCCAAAAACCGAATGCCAACTTGAATTAAAGGAACCAACACTGAAGTGAGTCAAAATGAAAATAAAAGAGCACAAATTTCTATGTAAAGAAAAACTCTCTGGGAATCCTACGAGACATCTGCCGGTCATATGAGTGCAGTCTTTTGGCATCATATTTTACTTCAGAATTGAAGGTATTTCTGAAAAATCTGACCATTTCTTTTGTGTAACTGTGATTTTGCATCCCTTGTCAATATATGGCCTCGGTTGATGTTAACTTAAGGTCGTTGTTTTACTGCCTTAAAATTGAAGGGAAATTGTTACAGCGTTTTTATGTGTATTGGATTCTATCTGAGTGTATTGAGAATCGGTCAGTCTGAAAAGGCCTTGTAGGGAAGACAATTATCACTCAAAATAGTAATAGTAATAGATAGCTTTTTTTGTCGAGTACCTTTCAAATCATTGGAATTAACTAATTTCATTAAGTAAACAAGTATTAACTAACACTTTTCATTTTAAAATCGTTCCAGTTTGTAAATTTTTAAATTTAACGAACTGGTTTATTCAAATTATCGTCGACAAAAAATCCAACCATGTGCCACAATCATATGATTTTCCTAATTGAAAATTCTTGCTGGCAAAACTTTTTCCGGCTCGAATTTGTAACTTCTCTCCAAAAAATAGTCTTTTTACTCGTGATTTATTTAAATAAAATATTGAAATATTTTAGCCGTTTTTAGCCGGTTTTATTTGCCAATTTAGCCGGTTCGTCCATAAAGTTCTGGCAACACTGCTGTTCATATACACACATATATGTTGGTGTATGCGTAGTGAGCTTTTGCAGAGAACTTAGATAGATAGAGAAGGTGCAAATTTTTGGAACGTAAAATTGTTTGGCTAAAAAATAAATCCATGGAATATCACCACAGCGCGATTAACATTTCAACAAGAGTTAACAGAGAAAAATGTAAATTTGTGTTATGATAATGTTATATTTGTTGCAAGTGTTGCTAGGTTGCATGTGAATGCAGAAACGGATTCATGTATATTTTTTTAATAAAATTAAATAAATTAATATAGTTAAATTATATTAAATGTACTTTTATATTAGTTAGAATTGCTGATTTGCATTTCTGCATGACCATTTGTTAAATATAATTTATTCAGTAGTTAATGTTGCTAAAAACTTAAAAAGCATCTGTTCAAGTTCGCTTCTTGTACGAGTATTATATCATGTAAATAGTAAAAATGCATGTTAGTTAAAAAAATGATAAAATTGGTTTTTTCACATACTCACTTTAAAGATGGACGCATTAACAAATAAATGTATAAAGCAATGTGTTTGTTAACTTCAAAATTAATTTTCGAAGATATTGGCCAGGGAATGCTTTAACTCCAAAACGTAGATTTGTTATCTAATAAATAGGTGAAAGCTATGCAAATATGCAAACTCATTGGTGATTTGCCGTCGGCATTTGGGTGGCAAAAATCGTTTTTTTATAACGATTCTTATTGTAGTTGCTACACTATTTTCAATGCAACAAATCCCAGTTTTCTAACTGCCTTAGTTTTTTCACAAACTCACTTTAAAGATGGACGCATTAACAAAAAAATTTACAAAGCAGTGCACTTGTTAACTTCAAAGTTGTTTTTGACTTTTACTGCAATACTCGTAGATATTATTTGTAAATAATAGTTCTGGAGTCAAATGCAAATCCATTTCCCAGGCATGCGCATATGGATACTTGTAGTACATACAGATGCGATCAACTAATTAGCAACGAAATTCAAAATGATATTGTTTGCAAATTATGTTTATTTATTTATTTTTAATAATTTCCTTTAAAACATAATTCAATCTATAACAGAAACCACAATAATAAAAGTTTAAAAGCTTGCACAAATTCCAAAATAATAAATCAAACTTCAAATAATTGTTATAAAAATTTCAAAATTTTTAATTAGAATATTTAGAAAATTTTCGGGTATGCAGTATTGTAGTCCATTCAATTATAGTAAATGAAAGTCCAAGCTTCTAGTCGTTAAAAATTACCGTTCATTTTTTAGAATTTTTTTGTGGAGGGTTGTTCGCATTTTCTTCCATATAACACATGAACAAAAATTTATTTTTGTATGGGAAAAAACAGCAGTACCCCAACAAAAAAACACCTAAAAAATCAACGGTAATTTTTAACAACTTGAAACTTGTACTTTCTTATACTATAATTGAATGGACTACAATACTGCATACCCGAAAATATATTAAATATTAAAATAAAAAATTTGGATGACCATTTCTTGAAGGTTGATTCATTTTTTTGCAATTTGTGCAAGCTTTTAAACTTTTATTATTGTGGTTTCTGTTCC
>NW_023474969.1:0-3342 GCF_013731165.1 Rhagoletis pomonella
TATTATAACTGCACAAGTAAAATATATAAACAAATAAAAAGAAACTTAAGAAAATTACTTTGAAAACATAGACGTAAATCATACACAAAGTTCATCCTTCGTCGTTTTGACTACGCACATTTAAAAATAAGTACTTACACGAAGTGCATGAATCTAAGTAACCGCACACATCAACAGCACAACACCGATTAGCGCTGTACGAAAAATTAGCACTATACAAACAAAGGAAAACAGCGATAATGGCTAAATAAAAACTCTCGTCGTCGAAAGGACGAACCATGACCTTCCAGGGTTAACCAATAAATATTTAGAGGGTGCTCAAAGCGCTGAAAGTTTCCCATGTATTTTATATGGCAAAAAACATTTTCCGTGAAAATGGTATAGAATCCTTGAAAATCAACATTTTTCAATCGGCAAAGTGCCTTTCTCTTCAGGAGACTACTTTATACGAGCATACTTTATATGGCAGAAAATGCACAACACTGTCAGCCAGCAAAAAAGATTATTAAAAATTGGCGCGATTTCCTAGTGTCATGAAATTTGCACTTTAACCCCCTGAAATTAAAGGGGCTATAACATTGCGTACCTAAACGAAAGTTTGAAATTTTTGGGCGTAGATAATTGGTAGTTTGTTGAATATTTGTACGAAGTTTGAAATGTGGATTTATGTGGCGTTGGTTATGTAAAGGGCCAGACTTAAAAAAAAGTTAAACATAAAATAAACCAAAGAAAAAATATTAAAAATTGGTCCAAATGTCGCTTAACTTAGGTTAGGTTAGGTTAGGTTAGGTTATCCTGGCTGCCCTCATCCGTACAAGAAAGGGCAGAAATTGAACCAATTTGTAGCTCTGATGAAGCGCACAAAATCGTAGATACTGGCCGAGTCCAGTTAAGCCAGACACTCGAAAGAATAGCGAAGGAGCGAGCGTCGACTGGCTCTTGCCAAAGCGGGACAGTGGCACAGGTAATGCTCCACGCTCTCGATCTCCTCTTCATCGCGGCATCTACGACAGTAGTCGTTTGGCTGCAAACCCATCCTGGCAGCGTGGGTTCCCATAAGGCAGTGCCCGGTGAGAATTCCGATAACATGGCGGAGCATTGGTCGCTGCAAACGAAAGAGAGGGCGAGATCTACGCTTATCTAACCTAGGCCAGATGTGTCTCGCTATCCTGCAAGTGGGCTCCGCGGACCATCTTACATTTGCCCGTTCGATAAAGTTATTCTGCAGCCAAAGTTTACAAGATGATAGCAGAATACCCGCATTACGAGCGGTACTGATCGCTCCAGCTCGTCCGCAACATAGTTGCCCGGTATGTCCCTATGACCTGGTACCCATACAACTCGAGTAAAGTGACTCCTTGCCAGCTCATTTAGAGTACGTCTACATTCCATGATAATCTTCGATGAAGATTTGTCACAATTAAGTGCTTTGATAGTTGCCTGGCTATCAGAAAAAATAGTTACTGTATGCAGATTAGTAGGAGAATCGATCAGCCATCTAGCAGCTTCGTAGATTGCTGTTAGTTCAGCCTGAAACAATCTACAGTAATCTGGCAGTTGGAAACTGAGGCTAAGTGAGAGTTACTGCGAATATATCCCACTTCCTACCTTCAGATCTAGCTTGGAGCCATCGATGTAGAAGGCTGCTGAGTCAGAGTAAGAGATCAGGATTGAATCCTCCTCCCACTCACCCCTTGAGGGGATCATTGTTTGGAAGTGATTCTTTAGTCCAGTAGGCGGGACTGTTTAGTCAAGGCGCCTGAAGTTTCCTGGAAGATCTTCCAAAATTCTAGAGTGTCCAAATCTGGTATCACTCCACTTGATCATCGCGTTTAATCTAACAGCATTACAACTTGCCTGCAGTTTGCCATATAGGTCCACAGGTAGAAAATGGAGCAAAGTATCTAGGGCTTTAGTCGGCGTAGAGGGCAATGCCCCCGTGATCATCATGCACGCCACCCTTTGAACCTTTGTTAATCTGCTTTTGATTGTAAGTTTGTCCACGGATGGCCACCAGACCGTGATACCATATAATAGAATAGGACGCACCACTGCTGTGTACATCCAGTTCACGATGTGCAGCTTTAAGCCCCACTTTTTTCCTATTGCTGATTTACAGGCATAGAGGGCAGTTATAGGCTTCTTGCAACGTTCTTCAACATTGCGCCGCCAAGTTAGCTTTCTGTCCAATACAACGCCCAGGTACCTAACTTCCTCCGAGAGGGCCAGGGTAACACCGTTCAAGGAAGGAAGTTGCACCTGGACGGTTTTAATTTTCTTTGTGAAAAGAACCGTGACTGTTTTCCCTGGATTGACACCAAGGCCAGATTCCTTGGACCAGGTTTCCACAACGCGTAAGGCGCCTTGGACCAGATCACATAGAACTTGGGGGTGCTCACCTACCGCCGTCAGGGCCAGATCATCAGCGTAGGCAACTACCTGACAGCCTGTGCTCTGTAGCTGCGACAGCAGAGTATTCACCGTTAGATTCCACAGGAGTGGGGAGAGGACACCCCCTTGCGGGGTGCCGCGGTTTGCATACCTCGTTACCGATATCTCTCCCATCTCCGAGTAGATAGTTCTGCAGCCTAGAAGGCGATGAACAAATTCTACCAGAGGGTACTCCAGACCGAGGTTTGTTAGGGCGCGGAGAACAGCTTCTGGGAGAACATTATTGAAGGCACCCTCGATGTCAAGGAATACGCCTAATAGTTCTGCAAAAAAATCCAAAATTTTTTTATGTGAGAAATTTTACCTAATTATGCCACCGTTTTCCTCATTTGTTTTTCAGAGTTCTGTTGTTAGCCCCCTCAGAGTTCTAACCAGAGCTCTTATAAAGTTTTTGTCCGACCAATAGTAAAAATGTTATAAGCAAAAAAATGGGCAAATTTTTATTAACAAAATAATTTAACTTGTTTTTTGAGAGTTCTATACTAAAACTCTTATAAAGCTGTAAATATTGTACGGCCAATAGTAAAAAAGTTATAAGCAAAAACAAGGTCGAATTTTATTAACAACAAAATTTAATTAGTTTTTCAGAGTTCTGAGTAGCCCCCCGAGAGTTCTAACTAAAACTCTTATACAGTTTTTTTGTCCGACCAATAGTAAAAAAGTTGTAAGCAAAAACAAGAGGCGAATTTTTATTAAAAAATCAATTTCATTTGTTTTTCAGAGTTCTGAGTAGCCCCCTGAGAGTTCTAACCAAAACGCTTATAAAGTTTTTTTGTCCGACCAACAGTAAAATAATTATAAGCAAAACAAGGTGCAAATTTTTATTAACAAAAAATTTCCTTTGTTTTTTTCAGACTTCTGTTGAGAGTTCTGAGTAGCATCTCGAGAGTT
>NW_023474970.1:0-3342 GCF_013731165.1 Rhagoletis pomonella
ATACCTGCCTGGGACACAACAAATCCTAAAAAGATCACCTCAGTCTTAAAAAATTTAAGTTTTTCGCACGATATTCTCATTCCTGCATTGAAAAGATGACTTACCCAATATGTCCAATACTTGGTCCGTTCTTGAGACCAAACGGCGTTCTAAAAAATTCATATTTACCGTTATTGACACTGAATGCTGTTTTTTCTCTCTGTCTTTCATGTCCATCACAGTTTGATGGAACCCAGACTTGAGGTCTAAGGTTGTGAAATATTTTGATTTTCCTAAGTTGGCTAAAATGGCGGATGGTTCTGGAATCGGATAACTATCGAGTACCGTTTTCTCATTAAATTTTCTGTAATCAATTACCATATGTAGTTTCTTATTCCCGTCTTCCTCTAGCCCTTTTTTGTTAACCACATGAATGGGTGAATTATATGCAGAAATAGATTTTCTAATTATTCCATCCTTTAGTAAAGTTGCGATTTCTTTATTTATGAATTTCGCAGCTCAAATAGGGTAAGGATAACCTTTAAAAAGATATACCCAATAATACCATCAAATAATTATGGACCGCAAAAAAAGTAAAACCTTGCAGTTTTGGTTAATATGTGTACCTTGCATTTCATTGTTATTGTGCTCTCACCATTAACCGATTTTATTTTAAAAGGCTTTTTAATATTTTCGATTCTTTTTAATTTTAACTTATTACTGATGTATCAAAAACCTATGTCCTGGCTATTCTTATGCCTTTTGATAATAAAGGGGAAAACCGAAGTTAGCCTAAAAACTGTATGTTTTCGTTCGAGTATGGCTCTCCGTAACACCTTCCTTAATATTCAGCATCTGTATCTTCTTCTTTCAATTCCCTTGTCCTTGCTTAATGATTTACCCGCTTTTTTCTGTCAGCTGTCTATCGGGTTTTTGGGTAACTGAATTGCTTTCTTTATGAACGGTGGCTTGCCTAAGCTTAGAAATTGTAGGTTCAACCTCCGTGGCTGTTGGAGTGCTGCGGCTTCTATTATTATCAAGAATAGGGCTAAATTCCCTGCAGCGAATGTGCTTGCGAGATTGTATCTCTTGTGTGTTGTTTCGAATTCCTGTACAATTGCCAAAGCAGTAGGCCATAAAGAAATTCGTGTGAAGTGTTTTTCCTTTCGCGTTCGTGCAAAGATGTAATTAATGTCTCATTATCATTATGAGTCATTATTATTATGAGTCATTATTTTTTTATTATCAATGTTAGTTGCCTATTGACGGAGTTATAGTATTCGACAAGTGTCGAATTTCCCTGTCGCAAAATACTAAAATAAAATACTAATAAATAAGTTCTGCTTCTAATGTATGGATTGATCTCTTATCATATGCCGATCAAATCTATTAATAATCGCCCTAAAATTCAGTACTGTGTTAAAGGCGGACAAGGTGGCATTGGTGGATGGATTGCGTTACTTATTTCTCAACATCCCCATCCTTGGAAATCTCCTCCGTTGTCGGCAGTTGATTGTTGATAGGTTTTTCTGCTAAGAATTTTTTCTTTAATTCACAGTCTCTTTTCTCCTTTTATAAGGATTTTTGGATACTACTTATTTATATGTGGGAACGCTGCTGTCGAGCTACTCCCTGGTGTTAACTTACACAAATCGACATTTCAAAGTTTGTACAAAAATTTTAAAAATTCGGCTGGTTTTCGCTATTATCAAACTTTGAATTCAGAATTTATAGGGAGATTCCAAGTTTTCGATTTTATGAATTTTTCCATATAAAGTTAACCAAGCGTCAAGCAGTGAGGTTGTAATTATATTGTGCTATGATTTTTCTATTTGTTAAGTTTATTGTGAAAAATAGGGTTTGGGGCACCTTCCAAAACCTTCGATGAGATAAGTCAGGGTTGGTAAATATTTACCTGTAACCGTTATGGCAATATACCACTCGTCCGCTGTTTCTCTCTATTTCTTTCAGCAAACTGTCAACGGAAATGTTCCATAGTAGAGGCGGGAGTACACCTCCCTGTTGAGTTCTCTTTGTCGCGTACTTTTTGACGGAGATTGTTGACAAACGCTATCAGCGTGTTGCAAAGTCCAAGTGGAGAGCTATGGACCAACTTCTTCCGTAATTTGTGTATCAAATACGTGCTCTAGTGACTTCCGTAGGAGGACCATAGGCTAATTAGTCTGAACTCATTGGATTTGATGTGCGAAGATTTACCCGCTTTGGGAATAAATACAACATTTACCTGCGTCCATCTCTGTGGTGTATAGCCTTTAGTTTGGGAATAATTATATCCATTGTTTCCTGAAGGTCGATGGGTAGGATAGCATCGAGACCGGGTGATTTGAAGGGAGAGAAGCTGTAAGAAGTGTGAGGACTAAATGTTCAACTAGAAATTTAGCCCACACAAGCAACTATATCATAAGCCGGAAATACGACATCGCGCTACAGCAAGGCAAGCAACACAACTCATTGCAACAACCGACAGCATCTTTTTTGCCATGCCAACGCAACATCACACAGAAACATGTGGCTGCACGACTACGCAACATTAAGCACGCAGCCTATAAAAGATAGACCACAGCCGCCCAAGACTCAGTCAGCACGGAGCTGTGGTCGCGGGTGAACAGCTACAGTTGAAGGGAGCGATTGCGTGTGAGTGGCCCCCAAACACCACAAGACACATCACCTCTCAGAGGTAGAAAACCATATTTCGTACTGCGAACTAAGGCTGAATGTAACGATTTCCTGTTAGTGTTAGTCACCACTCAGAGTAGTGAACGCTAAGAACGGTTTCGGTTACCGCTCGCCACCGCCTACCGTGAAGCTGCGTATGAACGATATCCCCTCGTTCGCTTTCAGCAGAGCCAACAAGCGCCACTTACCGCCGTCAGGGGAGTGACACCCACAAGAGCGCTGCCTACCGCCGCCAGCCGAGCGCCATCTGTAGCGCCAGCAAGGCCACTGGGAAGTAATATTCTTCCGTAATTTGTTTGAAGTTTTCCTGAAGACACCGGTGAGCTCTATTATGCTCAGTTACTATGGTTTCTAACTGATCGTCTTCGTAGGTTAAGTCTATTAAAAGTTTTTCATCAGTTATGAATAAATTTAATACTAGGAAATGCAGAAATAATTGGGCCCTGAATCTCAGCCACAGTACTTAAGTTGCTAGGAATTGCATTAGTGATGCTGGGGTTAGTGGTGGTTTTCAAATACTCGATTAAATTTTGAACAATATCAAAATTAATTACGTGTCGAACTAATTTCTGTAACATAATTTTAGTGGTTTTGCTTGGGAAATTTCTTTTCGATAAAATAAGTCGATTTTTATATTAATTTACTGGATATTTAATTGACTTCATA
>NW_023474971.1:0-3342 GCF_013731165.1 Rhagoletis pomonella
CATTAAACGGTTATCCAAAAAAACATGCTTTAATTAATAATCGATATGAATATTAATCATTTAGGGGATTTCCTTAAAATCGTAGAGTCTTAAACTGTGTAAAACTCGTAAGTTTACGAGGCTTTGACGGGAACGCCCCCTTTGTGAAATGGTGCGTAAACTGCCTGTTTGACATCCCGCCATCATGTCTTTATCACTATTGGCTAAAATAAAATTAAAAATGCCGATAATTAGCAGAAAACTCATGCTAGTACTGTTAGTGGATGAAATTCATTCTTTTTATTCACATATTATTATTTTTTATTTGTTTTCAACACTATAAAATACATTTTAGTATATACTTTTCCGCTCCTCGGCAATACTGAAGTTTACGAGGCCATTTGAGCATCAAATTTGCACGGTACCCTGGAAACAATTTCCACCTTCAAGTTGCTTCCCTTCGCCGATTCCTGTTGCTTCTCACTGAACATTTCCCAAAAAAAAAGACCAAAATCCGTCGGGCGCTTTTTTTCTATAGTAACTTACTAATGCAAAAATTACACAGGCAAACAGAAATTGGAAAAAATTTGGTTTCCTAAAATGTTAAAGCTGTTTTTGATAGGCTTTTTTATGCTGATTACGAATCTGTAAGTACAAATATTCCATCAGCTTTAGATTTTGAGCAAAACGTGGTCAAAGTATCAAAAAATCGCGTTTTTCGCAATATTAGAGAAGCCCTATCAAAAAAAACAAAAGGGGATAGAACCTGTGTAATATACGGATTTTGCTCTTTTTTTTGGAAAATATTCAATGAGGCCCCCGAAATAGTAGCAACAGGAATCTGCGAAAGGAAGAGACTTGAGGGTTGAAATTATTTCCAGGGTACCGTGTTTGCCTCGTTATTTTACGAGGGGCTCGTAAAAAGAGCTCCATACAAATTTTGAGAGTTCTTTTACGAGGCTCGTAAATTTACGAGCTTTACGAGGCTTTTATTTAATTTAATGGTTTACAATATACCCAAATAAAAGCTATAATATTTTGTTTACTTTATTGTATTAAACTGCCGAAGTCAAATAAAACAGGGCATGAATAATAGCCCAGTTATGCATTAGCTTAGCATGAGAGTTGTCACATAAGAATCTTTTAAACGAACTTTGCGTGTTAACGGTTACCCAACGCACAGCACTTAACATGTTGAATTCTGTTGGGTTTTGATTTTTACTTAAAAATGTTATAGCAGTGCAAGTATGCATAACTGGGCTATAAATCGTTTTGTACTTGGTAAAAGTGTGGTCATTTTCGGACTAGTTCGGTTTCTGTCAGGAAATTCTAGTTGTAAACTAGTATTTTTGCTGACTAGTTTGGTATTTCACTGCAAGGGTTGCATGAAAATAATGGCGCTAGAGAAACCAAGTAAGTTTTTGCAAATTGTTTTTCGAAAAAAATTTATTAAATACACAGGCCGACAAAATTTTTACCCAGAAACCAGACTATTCTTTCCCGAATGTTTTTGGTGCGCTGAATTCAAATCTGGTTCTTAAATCCGTGAACAAAAAGTGCTGCGGATAGTACACATGGCCGCTATGTTACTTACATGATTTTCAAGATATAGAAAAAATTGGAAAATCCGTAAACTTAAAATTGTAATATTTCAGCGAAGCAAAAAGATATTTGAGCAAACTCAACGCCATTTCAATTAATTAATTAATTAATTAATCCCAACTGCTTTTTACCCTCCATTCCCGCCCAACCGACACGAGGGACGCAGTCCGCATGACGTACGGAACCTTTTTTTTTAGTTTTTTGGTGCCGAGTAGTGGAAAAGTGGAAACAGGAGTTTGTTAAGTGTCGAGATCTAAAACTATTCAGGTACAGAATCAAATTCATCAGCTGATTGGATTGGCTAAATATAGTATTTCAATTATTGAGAGTGGAAATAATAGTTTTCTTTATAGTAAAAATCGAGTCCGATACGTCAAACGTGCTGGAATGACAGTTAAAATCTTGACATAAACCACGGAATGATTCGTTTGGTTCAAAATTAGTTTTGCATGGGTTTAAAAATAGAGGTCGAAAGTGTCTTGACACTCGAGAAGGAACACTAAAATTAACCTCAGCCAGGAGGGCCGGGCTATTAATCAAGCCTGTAATCAATTTTACGATAAATATTATACCCAGCATTTCTCTACGACTTGCGAGTGTAGGCAAATTTATGAGCTTTAGACGACTTGTGTAAAGGGGGAGATTGTAATCTGAATCCCAGTTAAAATTACGCAATGCAAAAAGCAAGAATTATTTTTGAATTGATTCTATCCTTTCTGAATGAACTTGGTAGCGGGGATTCCAAACAATTCAAAGAGAAAGACTTGTACTTTAAAACCTTTTTTGTATTTTTTTGAGAAAAATTACTCTGGCTTGCATACACAACTTCAAAAATGGGCAAAAACGGCATTTTTTGCACTTATAGGTTAGAATATCTCAAAATCCTGATGTGAGAAATTCTGTGGCCAGATTTGAATTCAGCGCACCGAAAACCTTCGGGAAAGCATAGTCTGGTTTCTGGGTAAGGAGATCGGTATTATTTTGTTGCCTCAATAAGCTGATACCTAATAATTTCATTATCTTCTGTTTCTTTATAACCATGGTTCCTGATAAACTGCAGGACTATTATTTCCGACAAGAAGCAGTAGGTTGCATTGATATAGGCTAATCGAATTTGAAGCTATTGCTTTTTCCGCCTTCCTTTTTTAAGAAGCATCACTATCATTTAGATCTTTAAGAAAGGTTTGAAATTCTTTAAAATGTAGGCAATAATACTTTGCCGCCTCAAACCAAGTTCCCCATCTCGTTAATATTGGCTTTGGCGGAAGAAGGCTATTGGGATACATGTTCTTAAAAGATTCAACGCGCAAAACAGATTTTAAAAATATTTTTTTTCCTTTCGATATTAAATCGTCAACATCAGTGAAGCGAGCTCTTACATCTTCGCCACTCGGTGCATTGCGTGCCAAACAAGTAACGTGCAGTAACTTTGGGTAAAACACCTACAGTGAATTTGCTAATTATACCATATCGAGCCCTAACCGTAAAAAACACGTAAGCGAAATTATTTCAACAATTTTTTTTGATGCAGAAGTTCCCCTGGGGCATCTAGATGGAATTCTGCATCAAAAAGAAAATTTCGAAAAAAATGTCGCTTACGTTTTTTTTGCGGTTAGGGCTCGATATATGGCGCTGCGTCAGTGACATTAAAATAATTTTTGACGAAATCAGTACCCAATAGTTGCATGGAATCATCAAATGCTCTAGCAAATGTGGAGTGATTCGTCCGTTCTTGACTAACTAACTTAATAAAAAAATGCA
>NW_023474972.1:0-3342 GCF_013731165.1 Rhagoletis pomonella
GAAACAAAAGGAAAAGGGGAAAATAAGTGGAAATAGAATAGCTGAATGGTTCCGTGCGCAGAAGTGGAAAACTTTTGACTGCCATTCACCTGGGAGTGGCCAGAAGCGATTCTTGTGCGTACGGTTCAAATCGCAGCTCACAACGTCCGGATATTTATATCCACGTATCCTCTGGGTAGCAACCAAACACCCGTTTGGGAGCGAGCTAAAGTGAGAAGGCGTAAAACTTCGCGTGCGCTGGGTTTGGGTCCCGCCACGTTAAAACCCCGCCCAATGAAAAATTCCAACAAGCCTCGGATGAGACCCCCTTTTTCTGATGACGACCACGGCAAACGTATAAAGGACTATGATTTAAGGGTATGCACCTGGAATATCCGGACCCTTAATGGGGAAGGTGCCTCTGCCCGGCTGGTTGATGTCCTCGGGAAGACAAAGGCTGACATCACCGCCATCCAAGAAATGCGATGGACGGGGCAAGGTAAAGTAAGCGTGAAGCCTTGCGACGTCTACTACAGTTGCCACGTAAAGGAGCGCAAGTTCGGTGTTGGATTCGTGGTAGGAGAGAGACCCCGTCGCCGAGTACTGGCGTTCACCCCGGTGGACGAACGTCTAGCCACAATCCGCATCAAAGCTAGATTCTTCAACATCTCGCTCATCTGCGCCCATGCCCCGACGGAAGAGAAGGATGAGGCGTCCAAGGATCTCTTCTATGAGCGCTTGGAACGTACATATGAGCGCTGCCCCCGACACGATGTCAAAATCGTGCTTGGCGATTTTAATGCCAAGGTGGGCAAGGAAGGGATCTTTGGCGCCACTGTCGGAAAATTCAGCCTCCACGACGAAACGTCCGATAACGGACTGAGGCTGATCGACTTCGCCGGGGCCCGAAATATGGTAATATGCAGTACTAGGTTCCAGCATAAGAACATCCACCAAGCTACATGGCTGTCTCCAGATCGAAAAACGAGAAACCAAATCGATCATGTTGTGATAGACGGAAGGCATGCTTCAAGCGTTTTGGACGTACGTACACTCCGAGGGCCAAACATCGACTCGGACCACTATCTTGTTGTAGCCAAGATACGCACCCGCCTCTGTGCAGCAAAAAATGTGCGCCCAACAATGCAAGGAAAGCTTAACGTCGAAAAGCTGCAATCACAACAGACGGCCAATTTATTCGCCACTCGACTCACACACCTGCTCTCTGAGAGCACTCTTCAACAATCCGACGTACGCGAGCAGTGGAACCACATTTCCCGATCATTAAGTACCGCCGCCGAAGAAGTAGTTGGATTTCAGCGAGCCCGAAAGAACAACTGGTACGATGAGGAATGTCAAGAAGCCGCAGAGAAAAAAGATGCCGCCTACAGGGCCACGCTGCGATCGGGCGCAACGCGAGCCATGTGGGACCGTTATAGGGAACTGAAGAAGGAAGCGAGACGTATTTGCCGCAATAAGAAGAGAGAGGCCGAAATACGTGAGTGCGAAGAGCTTGAGATGCTGGCCGACAGGAAGAACGCCCGAAAATTCTACCAGAGGGTTAGGCGACTTACGGAAGGTTTCAAGACCGGGGCGAACTCCTGTAAGAACAACAATGGCGACCTAGTGACCGATGTCCAGAATATACTTAAATTGTGGAGGGAACACTTTTATAACCTACTGAATGGTAGCAGCGCTGAAAGTAGTGAGGAAGACGAACCCGAGTCCCCAGTCGATGATGATGGAGTAGCTGTCCCACCGCCTGACTATGACGAGGTACGAATAGCGATTACGCGGCTGAAAAACAACAAAGCTGCTGGAGCTGACGGCCTGCCAGCCGAGCTATTCAAGTACGGCGGCGAGGAGCTGATGAGGTGCATGCATCAGCTCGTATGCAGAATATGGTCAGATGAACGCATGCCCGACGACTGGAATTTAAGTGTGCTCTGCCCAATCCACAAGAAAGGCGACCCCGCCATACGTGCCAACTACCGCGGAATTAGCCTTCTAAGCATAGGTTACAAGGTCTTATCGAGCGTATTGTGCGAAAGACTGAAGCCCACCGTCAACGAGCTGATTGGACCTTATCAGTGTGGCTTTAGGCCTGGAAAATCCACCATAGATCAGGTATTCACAATACGCCAAATCTTGGAAAAGACCCGCGAGAATAGGATCGACACACACCATCTATTTGTCGATTTCAAAGCCGCTTTCGACAGCACGAAGAGAAGTTGCCTTTATGCCGCGATGTCTGAATTTGGTATCCCCGCGAAACTAATACGGCTGTGTAAAATGACGTTGAGCAATACCACCAGCTCCGTCAGAATAGGGAAGGACCTCTCCGAGCCGTTTGATACCAAACGAGGTTTCAGACAAGGGGACCCCCTTTCGTGTGATTTCTTTAATCTTATGTTGGAGAAGATAATAAGAGCCGCAGAACTGAACCGCTCAGGCACAATACTTTATAAGAGCGTACAATTGCTGGCGTATGCCGACGACATCGATATTATCGGTAAAAACAAGGGCTACGTCTGTTCTGCCTTCTCGGGATTGGATAGAGAAGCAAAGCGAATGGGTCTGGTGGTGAACGAGGACAAAACGAAGTATCTCCTGTCAGCACACAAACAGTCAGAGCATACGCGTCTTGGCACCCACGTCACTGTTGACAGTTACAAGTTTGAAAAAGTAGACGACTTCGTTTATTTGGGAACCAGCATTAACACCAATAATAATGTCAGCCTTGAAATCCAACGGAGAATCACTCTTGCCAACAAGTGCTACTTTGGGCTGAGTAGGCAATTGAGAAGTAAAGTCCTCTCTCGTCGTACAAAGATCACACTCTATAAGTCACTCATCATGCCTGTGCTGGTGTATGGCGCGGAAGCATGGACAATGAAAGCATCTGATGAGGCGGCTCTTGGAGTTTTCGAGAGAAAGATTCTGCGAAAGATTTACGGACCTTTACGCGTTGGTGATGGCGAATATCGCAGACGATTTAACGATGAGCTGTATGAGCTTTACAACGATATAGACATAGTGCAGCGAATTAAAATTCAGCGGCTCCGCTGGCTTGGCCATGTCGTTCGGATGGACAGAAACGCTCCTGCTCTGAAAATATTCAACGCGGGCCGCGATGCTGGGAACAGAGGAAGAGGAAGGCCTCCTCTGCGTTGGAAAGACCAGGTGGAGAAGGACTTGGCTTCACTTGGCATTTTCAATTGGCGTCAGTTAGCACAGAAGAGAAATGACTGGCGTGCTGTTTTGGACTCGGCCAAAATCGCTTAGGCGGTTACAGCGCCAAATAAGAAGAAGAAGAAGAATAGCTGAATTTGCCGAATTCGCGAAGAATAAAGTAAGGGTACT
>NW_023474973.1:0-3341 GCF_013731165.1 Rhagoletis pomonella
GGAGAGAGTTGTCGGTACTGACCGAAAAATTTAAACATTATGAAAATGTTTTTAAATCTTTTAAATGCTTAGATACCGTACAATCTATGAAGGACATTCATGTGTCAAAACGTAAGCGTCTTCATAGTCCGCCTAATGAAAGGACCGTTCCACGTCAGAACAATCTTCCGAATGACTTAATTAATCTTTCTTCTCCATGTCCACAGACAAGAATAATGACCCTGCAGTATCTTCCCCGTCCCCCGTTGAAGTTGTGGCACCGCCATCTAATCTTCCAACGCTTACTCTACCCTCAATTAGTAACTCAGTTACTCAACCCCGTCCGCCGGTAATCGAGTCTGATACTAGGAAACTGGTTGTGGTTCCCCCAAAGAAGTCTATATTTGTATCTAGATTTTCGAGGGATACTTCTGAGGACGATATAAAGTTTTACATCACGTCCAAAGTTAAAACTGTCAACTTAAGTATCAGAAAATTTAATTTTAAATATGAAAGAAATATTTCTTCATTTAAAATAGACGTAAATTTAGAAAATTTTGACATGCTGCTTAGTAGTTCTTTTTGGCCCTCCGGAGCTTTCGTTCGTGAATTTGAGTATAGGCCCAACAAAAATAATAATTTAGCAAATATTCCCCGTCAGAATACAGAACCAAAAAACTGATTACTAAATCTGCTTTAAGTATTTATTATCAAAACGTAAGAGGCATAAATACTAAATTAACGAATTTATATCTTAATGGCCTTGAATGCAATTATAATATAATTTCTTTGACTGAAACTTGGCTCAAACCTCACACTTTTAATTCAGGTTGGAAGGGGGTTTACTTACTTAGCTCTATGCTATATTCCTCCCCGATCTGACTTATCAGTGTATTCACAACATGTATCTTTACTGAAATCAATTAATTCAATGATTAAACCCTCTGATTCATTGATTGTGTTGGGTGACTTTAATTTACCAAATGTATCATGGAACATCATTGACAATGATATTGTACCTTTCTCGTCTAGCGCGTGCAACAACGTATTTTTAGAGGAGATGGCAGAACTCTGCCTGAATCAAGTTAATGTACTTCGCAATAAGTTTGGCAAAGTATTAGATCTTGTTTATGTTGATGAGGCATCTAAGTCGGCTGTAAATAAATGTGACCCACTAGTTTTGCCCGAAGATGTCTACCACCCTGCTATTGAGATATCTTACGAAATTATAAACGATGGTCAAAATTGCGATGTCCAAACATACGAACCAAATATTCGCTTTGATTTTTCGAAAGCCAACTTTAAAAAACTGAATAAAGAATTGTCTAAATTGTCGTGGCCTATTTACAAAGAAAAAGTTGAGCAAAGCGTTGCACATTTTAATTGTACTGTACATAGATTATTTGAAAAGTATGTGCCTCAACGCATGTGTGTTCCTGAAGAACAAACACAGTTATGGTTCACTAAAGAACTGAGAAACTTGAAAAACAGAAAGTCACGTTATTTTGGATCACACAAAAAAACCGGCTTACACTCATACTATGTAAAATACTCACTTTTGCGTCACAAGTTCTTTGAATTAAACAGAAAGTGTTATAAAGATTACTTGTGTAAAATCAAACGACGTATAATATATAGCCCCAAATCATTTTATGATTTCGTAAACTCCAAGCGAAATGTACGGGGGTTTCCTTCCGCCATGAAGTATCAAAATACCGTCTCTGGTGATAATCAAACAATTTCTAACATGTTCGCTCAGTTTTTTAAATCCAATTATTCCACTAACTCCCAAGCATACTTTGACTATCCTTTTAAACTAAGTCCAATTAACTCTATACATAACCCTATAATATCTCCCGATGATGTTTTAGTTTACCTGAAGTCCTTAAAGCAGTCTTTTAGTTATGGTCCTGACCAGATCCCCACTTGTTTTCTTAGAAATTGTGCTGATTATCTCTATGAGCCCATTAACAGCCTTATTTAATTTGTCTCTTAAAGAGGGCGTTTTTCCAACTGTATGGAAGGAATCGTTCATAACCCCCTTACATAAAAGCGGTAGCAGGTCTTCAGTGGAGAACTACCGGGGCATAGCTAAGCTTTCTGCAATTCCTTAATTATTTGAAGCAATTATAACAAATCGGTTGACGCATTCTATCACTTCAAGCATTTCATACAGTCAACATGGATTTTGCAAGGGCAAATCAACTTCTACAAATTTACTTGAATTAACATCCTATATCTCAAAAGCATTAAGTGAGAGCAAAACTGTTGATGTTATATATACTGATTTCAGTAAAGCATTTGACAAAGTGTGCCACTCGTTGCTCATCTATAAACTTGATCTTCTTGGTCTTCCACCTAATTTTCTACGTTGGATCTCTTCATACCTCTATGATAGATCACAAAGGGTATTGTTTAAAAATACTATCTCTGACGTCATTGATGTTACTTCAGGAGTCCCTCAGGGTAGCCACCTAGGCCCGATTCTGTTTTTGCTTTTTATAAACGATATTTCTACAGATATAAAATTCTCCAAAATTTTAATGTATGCAGATGATGTAAAACTTTATAAATCGTACGTTTCAATTGAAGAAAGGTCTTTGCTACAATCAGACTTAAACAGCATGGCTTACTGGTGTAAAGTAAATCTTATGCCTCTAAATCTTAAGAAATGTAAAGTAATGTGCTTCTCGCGAAGAGCTGTTCTGCCAGTTTCTTATATAATAGGTAACCATAACCTGGAACAGGTATACAATTTTGTGGACCTTGGTATCACAATGGATCCTAAGCTTAATTTTAATCTTCACATTAATGTGACAGTCAACAAGGCTAAAGGTGTACTTGCATTTGTGAAACGATGGTCAAAAGAATTTAATGACCCTTATATCACTAAAACCCTGTTTACAACATTAGTTAGACCGATTCTGGAATACGGCTCGGTGGTTTGGAATCCAAGGTATCAAATTTACTCAGACAAGATAGAATCAATTCAAAAACAATTCCTACTTTTTGCTTTTAGAAATTTCCGATGGGATTCTCAATATAGTCTTCCACCTTATACGAGTCGCTTAAAACTTATTAACGTTCCTACACTTGCCAGTCGCAGGGAAATGCTTGGTATAATTTTTATGGTTAAATTACTGACAGGCTCAATTTCAAGTCCGTCTCTTCTGGCTGATGTAAGCTTTAATGTTCCCTCACGCGTATCAAGACACTTTTGTCCCATATTTCTGAAAGCTTGTAAAACCAATTTTGAATTGCACGACCCACTCCGTTGCTTATGCCAGGATTTTAACTCTCATTCCAGCACGTTTAATATATCAGATCCGCTTTTCAGCATTAAGAAAGCGATATTCTCCTCT
>NW_023474974.1:0-3341 GCF_013731165.1 Rhagoletis pomonella
TTATCTATATAAAAGTTTCCAAAATATTTACATTTATAGAAATAGCAAGGTTCTCGTATTCAAAATTATCTAAAATTGTAAAAAACTACCACAGTTTCTGCGTTCTCCTACCCTTGCAAAATAGGGGAAATTGAGGGCCCAAAATGACATCGAGTTCTGCAAATTTTTTCTGGAAAAATTTTTAGCTGCGAAAACTTGCAAGTAAGAAAATCAGATGATCACAAACACATCTGTGCTCGTATGGAAAAGTAGCTTATGTCGAAAGGTTGGCTGGAATCGGCATTCGCAGCATACGATTACGAATGACTCACCGGCGCTGAGCCGTTGAACAACTTTTGGCAAATCAACGTGCACGAAATAGCTCCGATAGTAGCAAGTCAATATTCTTGTTAAGTCTCATCCAAAAATTCCTTGTCGTTTAAAGAATAAAGGGAATGCCGCATTATAGTTACTAAAGCCAGCCTTTCGACATAAGCTACTTTTCCATACGAACACAGATATGTATGTTCGTGAATAACCAAAAGAAAATAGGGCTTTTTGAATTATTTATTGTTAGTTTTATTTGCTTGTATAGTTTTATTGCTTGTATACAATAAAAGAAAATGCACAGTTATTATGCATATTATGATTTGGCAGAATTTGTCAGTTGATAGTTGAAAAGAAAATGGGTTAATTTTAAAGGCACATAGTTATATCTACTTAATTTTTTTTTTTTTGAAACAAGGATGGGTGTTTAGAGGAGATCCTTTTATTTTTGAATGCGTTATGATGTGGTATAAGTTTTAAGTTTCCTATCCAAAAGTACTTAATAGTAAAAAATGCCAAACCGAGGACAATGCTCCAACCAGATAATAAATTACCAAATGTACCACCTGTTAAAACTGTGAAAATGATCAGCTGTTTCAAAGATTGCAAATTTTCTATATATTTTGATTCTTTGATAGCGAATGTTCAGAATTTTTTCTGATGGATAGTTTTGTCTGGAGAATAGGAAAACACTCCCACCCCGTTCAATATCAAAAAATATTTGCGAATAGCTACTAGTACTTTCAAGTTTTTGCTAGAAATGCATTCATTAACCCAAAAAATTTGCAAGAAGGCAAATTCGAGAGCTTAACACACCGACAGAGCTGCAAATTGTTGCAAGTAAACATCAGGAATTTGAAGGTGTTAAAAAATCAGTCATGTGTCAATTGAAAATGTAAACACAGTATTTAGAGGAACATTTGATAAAAACATGCTCAAAACAAAAATAGTGAATGAAAATATGGATGCATAATTTTAATCTAAGATAGATTTTTTGATTTTTATGACTATGGGAAATATTACCAACCAAAAGGAAAATTACGCGGCAAACCTTAAACATCAGAAAGTCGAAATGGCGTAAGCTACACGTTTTTGCTAGTTTTGCGTTCAATAACTCTTTATGATAATTTTCACTACCTCTCCATTTCACTCTCTATGTCTCTTTTACACTCCCGCTGTAAGTACTTACTGTAAATGATAATGAATATGCCTATTATCAAAGCAGCTTTTTGTTGATTTTAGCAAAAATTTGATTTTTAATAAACACCGCGTTTTTAGAGCTAGAAAAAGATTACTATATTTTTATCCACAAAAACGCTGATTTCCCAGTATACACAGTGTGGTGCAGAGCCGTATTTTGACAAAATTGTATCAAAAATGTCAATGTAGTACCAATGTACTTTTGGCTTCCAAAATGTACCAAAAATGTACAATTGTACCATGAATTTCATCACTGGTTTACAGTGGCAATCTATGTATACATAATTAGTAGCGGCACATGAAGTGATATAAATGCATTCATACATAAGTACATATGTATGTACAAATGTAGGTAATAATGTAAGCCTGGGAAGACAGGTTGGTTAAGTGCGGGTATAGTTGCATATTGTATACATCAAATATCCCGCCCACATGTATACTTACGTATGTACAAGAAAACGAAGAAACCAGCAAAAATAAAAAGTATTTCTTATTTATTTAATTATGTATCACGTACAGGGAAGCCAACTCGCGAGATATTCCCCTGATTTGCAGGGAACTTCAGTTTAGGTGGCATCGGGGAACGGGCAGTTTCTTTGCGGGGAATTGGATATGTTATGTTTATAACTTAAAATAACCAAATTAGACGAATATGTTAACTTTTAACCATTTTTCGTTATTTGGAGCGACATTTTTTCAATTTGAATCGTAATATCTCCACAACAAGAGTTTTCGCAGATTTAAGCTATATAACAAATCAGTGGCGTAGCCAGGATGTGGCGAAGGGGGGATGGGGATTAAAAAAAATTTGCATCGATAACTTAAAGTTTTGATACACAATGGCTAGAGGCGTCGCCTGTGGGCATTCTTTCATTTGCCATTTTTACCGTTATATACTTTTCGTCTACTCGGTTATTCCATGGGGAATTCATGCTTTATTTTAATTTAAAAAATTAAATTACCACACCATTTTAATTAATTAGTGTGTAGTCCAGATTTGTTTTGTAGAAGTTTCGTTAGTATACACTTCAGTTTTTACACATTGAATATATCTGCATATGTATATATTTACGCGTATCTATTTACATTTATTTATGTACAAGTCTACAAAATCTTATTACTTATAAAGCGATTTTTAATCTTCGTTGCTTAACACACATTTTTTCAATTACTTCTTGTGTTGTAATCAGCACATTGTATGAAAAGAAGGGACAAATAAGACAGCATATTCAACAGTTGAGTAGTCCACTTGCAAAGTGCGCTATGTTAATATTTTTTTCGATTTTTAGTTTTTGGGGGTTTCATGTCCACTAACAGCAGAGGGAAAAATTTTTCGATATTCTGAAAAAATAGCATGAAATGTTAACTACTCTTGCAAAAGTCGCTGTAATACTTTCAAAAGTCTCCTCTTCGTATGAACTTATAAAACTGCAAGAAAACGCGGTAGTTTCGGTTTCGGAGGACGCAAAAAAGAAGCAAACCAATCTTCCTAGAGGAGAGAACGCGAAATGCTAAAAGAACTAGCTATGTAAAAGTTACTGTTTCAAAACTTGCAATATTAAATTTTTAAATATAAAATTTGCAAATCTACCATACTACAATTTTCTTTTTTAATGGTATTACGTGCAGTGAAACCCCAAACTATTCAGGCACCATGCAGCGGTAGGGATGATAAATGAGTATTTTAATTTTGTACCAAATGACCAAAAATAATGTACTAAATAAACCGAAAAAGTACCAACATATAAAAAACCATACACACAGTTAAATGTTTTTAAATTAGAACATTTATCTATATAAAAGTTTCCAAAATATTTACATTTATAGAAATAGCA
>NW_023474975.1:0-3341 GCF_013731165.1 Rhagoletis pomonella
GTCGCAGCTGACGATTGGTAATATAGAATGAGCGGCTGGTGGGAAATGAATTCAATTAGTGCATTACATGAAGGTTACATCGCTTCTTAAATAACATGCTGGCAAATGAGCGTAAAATAAAGGAATACTCTGAATTAAGTTTAATTTTGACGCTTAAAAAAAGTATATGAGGAGAAAGAAGTTTCAAATTACAAATATTTTGGGTACGAAATGGCGTCAATTAGGATTTAGACGAAGAACCAGCAAACAGGTATTTTGGAAGGAAATGTGGTGTTAGAAAGACGTTTGTTGTCTACTAAAATGTTAAGATGAGCAATTGCTCGTATTTATAGAACCAGAACTGAGCTCCAATTGTATTTCAGGTATTTCTTAAAAAATCCATGTACTTAACTTTAATAATTATCTTTTAATGATGAAAAGTGATCATCCAGACTCCTTTCAATTAGATGGCCACCACCAAACTTGGCGCAGTAGCGTAAAATATGAAAACAAAAATAAGCTGGGTAACAATTCACTGCGAGATCATCACCAGTGTTGCCGTTTTAGTATTTTATGGCTAGTTTTAGCCACCGCCTTATTTTTTGCCAGCAAAATTATTTTTCGGCACTAGCCACATTTTTGGCCACATCTCAAAATGATTTTAAATTTTAAATGAAGAAGTTTTTCCATTGTCAAAATCATTCAAACTTTTTCTTGTTCCATCATCCATCTGAATTATAAATAATTTAATCCTGAAAAAAGTGTGGCACCCCGTAGCAGTTTTGTAGCTCATTAAGTTTTAATAGGTTAAAGATTTTTAATATTTTTTTTTTGTTTTTGCTGATGGTGCTAGGCAATTTCTCCCATACAAACGAACTTGTCGAGCACAGTACTTTATATGGAAGCAAATGCACTGCATCGTCAGCCAAAAAATGTTCATTTCGCTCACAGAAGTTATCAGGACTCTGACATCGTTCTAAGCTAAGATGAGCTTCCAATCTTCGTAGATAAATCCAAAATGGACTTTGAAATGGAATATCGCGTCTTCTCATAGCAACTCTTATTAATGGAAGCTCTTTGACATCCAAAATACTGTAGGGTTTTTAGACTAGATCTAATCAGTTGGAATGGTGGGAAAGTTAGTAAGAATGAATGTACATACAAGTGGACGGGTGTGCCAAAAAGGGGCTGCCTACAAGTCTAGTGATACTAAATTAAAACACAAAGACCCTGCAGGAATTCCTTATTTCAAAAGTTGCCAAGATCAGGGAAGCTAGTATTTTTATTTCAATATTCCGATCGTTCTTAATTTGGTGAGCAGAAGCCAAGAAGTGCCCTGTGGCACTGATAAACTCAGCGCCAATTTCTGAGTCCCATATACCGATTTCTGCACCAGCTCCAAAAAAGAGGAAAATTTTGGAATTCATTACGTGGATGTACCACTGTAAATGTTCCGCACCCTCAATATTGTGCTTCGATTATCTGGGAAACCATTATTTGTTTATTTATTTATTTATTTACTATCTTAATCTTAACTATCTTAATTTTTTATTAAAAATTTTCGCCTGCGGCGCTTTATATTCTAAAAATCGATACTTCCATAAATAATGAAAATTTTTAATTAAAAATCGCGCGATCATTATCTGCATTTTTTTATTGCTTCCGTTTTGTGTTTTTGAGGCATTTTTTCATATGTATGGCAGCACTGACATTTCACTTCAATTGGTGTACAAAGCAAAAGGTGAGGTTAAATTCGGTATTTTTTGCAACTTTAAATGCGAATTACTTTAAAACTATAAGCCTCCGGAGGGTGGGGTCTTCAGATTTAGAATCTGAAAAAGCTCCTCTATACTCCCTAATATTTTTTTTTTCAAAGCCTGGATCCGTTTTGGAAAATTTTCCCGCGATATTTTCCAAAAAGTGACTCCACATATTCACAAGGAAAGTGTGTACGATTTAAGTAGTTTTATACATATTACTCATTTCTACAATATGCCTAATATCTATTTAGCTATGTTGGCCAATAAATTTTAGAAAAAATATCTTTTTATCAAAATTTTAAAAATTTATCAAAATCAAAAATTTTATTTAAAAAAAATTGTAATGTTTTAGAAAAAAACTGTTTTTTAAGAATTTTTTGGGGAACAATAATTTTTGCGAAACAACATAATTTAGGAAAAACAGCTTTACTGTGGGAAAAATATGTTTACCAACATAAAAATAAAATTTTTCCCAACATTAGAAAAAAAGATTCTTTGGTAAAAAAATATTTATGCAGTAAAAAACTATTAACTGGGGAAAGCCTATTTTTAGGAATGAAAAATTTAAAAATACATAATTTTTCAGTATACAAATTTTAGGATTATAACTAGTTCTGGGAAAGAATTTATTTTTTAAGATTTTTTGGAAAGAAAACAATGTAGTTGGAAATCATTTTTTAGAAAATAATGTCTACAAAAATTGTAAAAATTTTAACCTTAAAAAAATGATTTTATGGCGAAAAAATTAATGAACATTTTTATAAAGAAATTATTTTCTACATCGATTACAATTCAAATTATGAGTTCTAATTATGGACTTATGGTCCTAAGAGGACTAATTTGTGAGTAGGTAAAGACAGAACGGAGTAAATACTGGCTAGTACGCGCATTAAAAAGTTTAATAATTAATTATCAAAAATGCTAGGCCAGCTGGGACTTCAGGATTATGAAACGTTCGGGCACTACCTGGCCTAGTGCAAGACAAGTAAGTTCGTCTGGAATAAATCTACTCAGAACTAGGAATTCCTCTGTTTAGTTGCTTTTAAAATTATGCAATTACTGGATCATCTTAAAAAAACTTATAACTATACTCAGTTTTGGCTACTTGAATTTCAATAGCTTTGGATATTTTGTGTATTCTCTAGCGAGAAATTTGAAAACTTTCTCCTTAGCTTAAAGGGCTGCGATTTCACAGCAAATGTAGTGTATTAGGGATTCAAGAAAAGCTTAGCCCAATGCTTGTGCGCCATAATTTCATATTTTATCTTCCTCCCTTTTCTAAAAATTTAATATTCCATACGAGTTTAAGTATCAGCAGGTGTCTCTACTAAGAGCACATCAAACCACACTTTCACTAACATAAATACCCAAAAATAAACACTAATGCGAGTAAATATTTCGACAAAAGTGTTTTGATTTAAATTATTTATATTTTAAGGTTATGCAGCTCTAGCTGGCTGCAGGAACACTTGACTGCAAATCGTACAAAGCTATTCGTGCATGAATTTGCAATTAGAAGAGCGGAGGAAAACTAGCAACAAACAGCAAGAGAAATAGGAAAACGACCCTCTCTCGTTTGTGAAGCCCTCCGGAATCTGAACT
>NW_023474976.1:0-3341 GCF_013731165.1 Rhagoletis pomonella
ACGCCAAAAATGTTAAAAAGGGTGAAAGTTGTGCACAAATGGCAAACGCGAACACACACACACACAAAAAAATATGAGAAGTGTCAAAGTTTTTGCGCACGTACTTTGCCGCCCTTTTTATTTGACGACTTTAACTTTGGCTTTGGCTTTCCGCAGGCGGCATTGCATTTTGATGGCACACCTAACGATATGTAAATCGTAGATAATCCCCATATTATTCTCATTCCAAAAGCCATAATGCCAAAAGCGTGCACGGAAAACGATTGAGTAAAATGATATTTTAAAAATAAACCTGCTGAATTTGTATTTTTATGGAGATGAAAGCTGGGGTCATTAGATTGTATTTTAACAGTGATGGAAATTATAGAAAATGCATACATATATGGTAGGAAAAAATGTGTAAAAAATCCGAATATTCGGATACCCGTACACCGAACAGTATGTTGATATTCGGATATTCGAGTAGTGTCTAGAAATCCGGATATTCGAAGACCAGCACGAAGACAAATTCGAAGACAAATACGGCGACGAGTACGAAGACCAACCGAAGACGAATGCGAAGAAAAATAAAAAGACGTACATATACGGCGACGAAGATCAAGACGAACGCGAAGACCAGAATCTTTTGGCGCTCTAGGCAAATTTCAAAAATCTTCGATCCATGGTTTAGTTAGGCCGCTTGAGTCAACATTAAATTTTTTGCCTGCGAAGTTTTAGTTACGCGATCAATTTTTGAAAAGGAACTTTTGGTCAAGAAAATGTTTGCAATATTAAATAGTGACAGGATTGACTTTGATAATTTCTAGTAATATAAATATTTGATAAACAGTGAATTGTAATTATTAACCATTCTAAAAGACTTACCCAATAAGGACTGAAGAAAGTGCTTCCCTGCGTGCTTCCTAGAAAGGGATTGCCTATTTACAATTTACGCGAATGTAGCATTACATACAGGATTCAATAAGCATTTTAAGGCTCAATAAAATATATTTGATCGGAACCTTAAATATTTAAATTCCTTAAAGAAATGTGATTTTTATGAACTAAGAACAGCTTTAAAAGAACTTCATCGAAAGACCTTCAGAAGTTCTTGCTCCTACAAAAGCTCTTCTGGAAGCTCTTCTTTGAGTAGCGAAAGCAGAAGCCCTTCAATATGTGCCACTCCCTACAAAAAAGGAAGGAGAAAGCAATTACTTTGAGAAGGCCTTTTGGAAGAGATTTTAACTCCTGAAATTATTTACTGCGTAGTATGTGTGACCCCTTAGCCGTGTACCTGTTCAAGAACTTGCACTTTTTTGGCATTCGCCCGAAGATACAAAAGGTTGTAAGTGTTCGTAAAAATACTAAGAAATCAACCGTAATTTCTAGCCATTTGAAACTTGTACCTTATTCTACTACAATTCAATGGGCTACCAAACTGCATACTCAGAATGTAATTAAAGACTTGAAATTCTTACGAAAATTGGTTGAACTTTTTTTTTTTTTTAATTCAATAAATTTTTAAGGCAGTGTCCCTCGATTGGTACATAGTCAAAATATTGGTACAATACAGCAATCTTCTATTGAAGAATTTCAACAAATTATTTTTCGTGATTTGGGTAATCGCACTATTGGGATACGATTTGCACCACCAAATTTCAGCAAATACCCACTTGTGTGACTTATATTTATACGGATGTTGTTAAAGGATGAACTATAAAAAACTAGCCAAAACTAAATAACAACAAAAATAATATAAAGCTTGTCAAAATTTGGTGCGGCTATAATTTTTTCGACTACTGTAAATAAGTTGACTATGATTACTCGGCCGTGCTATCATAGTAGCACTAATATTTGACTTACAAACAAAATACGGCAGAAATTTCAAAATTTGGTGAAATATTTTATTTTTATCAGTATTTTACTTTTAAAGCTAAGAAACCTACATTGGCTTACAAAGCGTAACTCCCAAATATTTGAAATACTACAAGGAAACTCTTGAATAATCTTTCATTACTAACGATCAACGGCATCGGGATCTTAAACTATTAAGGAAGAAATTAAGAAATATGCTACATCTTATAATCTGGTACCACCTAATTTCTTCATTTTAAGACTGATCACGTTTTTTTGTCATATAGAAACCTTTTTCTAGAAGGCCACCAGGTGCCTGCACCAGTATAGGAAGGCTGGGGCAATTTGACCGTATTCGGCACTTCCATAGTCGCCGTCACTTCATTAAGCTCGACTTCTATCATATTTATTCCTCCTTAAACCTAAAGTGACACTGCGGTCTCATTTAGGGACTCCAGTTCATGGTCCCTCTGTACTTCACCAGCATTAGAACTGTTTTGTTTCCATCAATGTAGCGACGTTTATCTGGATGCAGATGTATAAATCAGGGATACAATTTATCTTCCACATCTATAAATATTTGAAGGATCATGTCTTGAGCTTTGTTCTGGCAGGCTTCCGCAATTCATCCCATTGGCTGTTGGAACTTCTATTCTTACGGGAATTATTTTTTTATAGTCCCGGCAGATAACCCTCCGATTAATTGAGCCATATATTAGAACCATATAAATTTTTTTTTTGGGAGAGGTACTCACGCTATTCGTAAATATGTATTCGAATAAAATAATTAGAATTACAATTCTGTAATTGAGAAGCTATTTAGCTCAATTAAAAATTATAATTACCTAGTAAATGTAATGATATTTACATAATAGCACATCTCCCTTTATAAGCAATCATAAGTTAAACTGAAAAAAAACACGTGCACCTACACTTAAAAGTTCTTATATCTTTTTTATGCTAGAATCTCGGCAATATTTTTTAATATATTTAAGCAGAAAGAACGTCAAACCAATTCAACATAAAAACATAAAAATAAAACAACAGCACGCTAACCAATGTACATACATACTTACATCATACACACACACGTAAGAAAAAAAAAACGCACACAAATTCTACAATATTCCCACGAGTAAGCACATGCATACTTATGTACATATGCATGAAAGAGTGAACACAAAAATCTGATATTAAAAAGCACTTAGAAGCGTGGCTCGACGTGGCTAAAAGTCGACCATGGCTGCATTAGCAATTTACATACACACTCACAATTATTTTAAAAACAATCTCAGTTTATACCTGCATACCTGTGTAAATACACATACATATATATAGGCAAACATGTTTTTCATTATAAACATATGTACACATGTATGTTCTTACATCCATTTGTGTATATTTACACCTCTGTTGTCATGTTGTCCAGCAAAACAAAAGCGCCAAGTAATATGCTCATTTAATGTTAACATATCCTTCCGTTTCCGCTACATCAACCAACAAGAAAA
>NW_023474977.1:0-3341 GCF_013731165.1 Rhagoletis pomonella
CACCTGGTTTTCTTAAAACACAAGGTGCGGCTGACTACTAAAGCCCACCCCTAAGGTTTTCATGTCCCAGCCTAACTAGTTGTAAAAAGAGTGGAAAAGATGGTTAAAATAAATGCCTGAACAAAATTAAAGGTTAAGACATATATAGTAAAATTTCATGGGAAATATTTTCGTAGACCATCTTAACCCATTAGCTTCCGCCTGAAAAGGTCGTTTTGATCCTTACTTCAAGAAACCCTGCAAAAAGCGAATTTGGAAGTTCATAAGGGGACTCATATATCCTAGAAAATTACTCTTCGGAAAATTTTAGTAGGGGTCTTCTCAGGCAAAAGCTTCATGCCACCAACGAAAAGTCTCTATAAAATTAAAATAAGAAACAAAACATGATTTATTAAAAAAAATCTAAATTGAGTTTGGCTGCTATCAGGGACCGTAAATAGCAGTTATTTTTTTCCAACAGTTAAACTTGGCCAGATATTTTTTAAGTTCGAAATAAAAGTCTTTCCGGATAGTAAACAAACCGCTTAACCAAATTAAACAAATGAAAGAGGACTTAAATAGCTTTTAAACAGAAATAACGATCGAAGGCTACCACTTCTATTTATATATTTTTTTTTATAATTTAAGACAAAATATATGCATATACCCGACCCAAGGTTTTTTCTTTGGTAGGTAATTAAAAAAAAACATTTTTTATTTAAATGTTTTCCAATAGCTGGCTTTCTGCTGGCTTTCCTCGTTTAAATATTTCAGTTTTAATACTATTTTAGTCCTCTTTCAGTTGATAACAAACTTGTTTAATTTGGATAAGTGGTTTTTTTATTATTAGGAAAGGACTTTTATTTTCGATTTAAAAGTATCTGGCCAAGTTTAGCTGTTGAAAAAAAAGTAACTGTTATTTACGGTCCCTGGCTGTTATTCTTTCTTGGCATAGATTTTTTTGTTTTGATTTTATAGAGACTTTTGGGTTGGTGGGATGAAGTTTTTGCCTGAGAGGACCCCTAATAAAATTTTCCGAAGAATAATTTTTCGAATATATCAATCCTCTAACGACCTGCCTGTTATATATTCATAAATATATCTATGGATCGTTCCATACCAAAATGGACGGGGTTCTCACTTCATGTGTTTGATTTGTTTAAAATGTTTAAGGTTGATGGATAAACACACATAATAAATAAATATGAAATTTGAGCTTTATTAATACATTTTTAAAAACTTTAAAGCACAAAAACAAATCGATTTAATAGTTTTCCAAATATTTCGAGAACGAGGCGAGGAAAATTTTGAGAAAAATCACACATACATACATCAAAATTCTTTACATATGTAAAGAAATATTTTTTAAATATTATTTCTTGAAAAATTTTTTACATAAAAATTTAAATACAATAGTTTGAGTTATGATTGTTTTTTACGCCGAATTTGAGTAAAATGAACTGAAAATATATTGAGAAAGGGCGTTTTTGTATCGGCAGCTGAGATAGGGCATTTTTGAACCGAATTCTGAAATAGGGTGTTCTTGAAAAGTTTTCTGAGATAGGGCGTTTTTGAAAAGTTTTCTGAGATAAGGCGTTTTCGAACTGGCTGCCGGGATAGGTCGATCTTCCACTCACTGTATTGTAAATACAATAAAAATTGCTTTTTATTTTTCTTTCAGGTTCAACAAAATAATAAAATTAAAAACCCAAAAGTCGTGTTGTTAGTTATTTAGCCCGTGTCATATAAAATGTGTCGCTATGCGTCGTGACTTTTCAGACTTTTCCTGGAAAGCGCATAACGCAAAGGGTATGTCACAAATAAACGCCGGGAAATCACTTTCGCTTTGTTGCATATAAAAGGAACAAAAATTGTCGATATAAGTAGGTATCGATACTTTCGGTTCGCTCATATAAATAGTATAGAAATAATGATTTGAGTAAACTAATTAAAGCTGGTATCGATAAGTACATAGAATTAAATGCTCTGCTGTCTGCGTTACTTTTCCTACATGCAACAGAAAAAATCATTTTTCAAAAATGTGCTTTCTTAAGCCGGGTTCAACGCAAAAGTTTGTAAGAAACAGTCGCACATCCGAAGAAGATTTATTTGTGGGAATTTTGGAATCTTACGAGGACATTAGTGCATCAAACAACAAAACTCATACTCACGGTTGTCATTTTGGCCGAAATGTACCATTTTTGGTACATTTTTTCCAGTTTGGTACACTGGTACATAACTTTCAGATTGGGTACATTTTTAAGATCTGATATAATGAGATAATTTTTACTGGCATCATATACCTACTCGATAATCTCACACATAATCTGAGGGTATTGCGGTATAACTAAATAGCCATTTGAGCGTTCCTTGACATTTCACCTGCGTTTCGTAGTATACCACACTAAGCAAAATACAAGGTCATGGCAGGAAAGCATATTTCTAATGTAATTACTGTATGTATCAAAAGTATGTTTAATCCAGAACTATAAAGCAGCAAGAATTAGGAGGCAGTAGGCAATAGCCTCTGGAAAGTTTAACGGACAACGCTTTTGGCTATGCCGACAAGCTATTCATTTCCGTGGTGGCTGCAACATTGCCTCTGTATTGCAGGCAGCCTTAAAACTTATTGAGAAATGGTGCTCTGAAAAGGGTCTATCAATAATTGCTCTAAATTCCACCATCCTCAACTTCACTAACCGGAAATTTCGAAGATTTAGTCATCGCAAGAGGGGAGGTATCTAGAGTAAACCCTAAATAAAAGGTTCAACTGTAAGACTACTGATTGTTTAATTAAGCATGCATAACAAAGGGAAAGGGTAGTACTTTGGTTGGTACCGTGACATGAGGGTTTTAATGGCAAAGAATGAGTTGCGTTCACGCAAAACAGGCGATGCAACGGATCCTTCAGAGCCAGAGGATCCTACAGAGGGCCAGTGGTAGGATTCTCAAGCTGCCACCGAAAGGCGGATGACAAAGGGATAAAGCAATCAAGAAATCTATAACTCTCCCTAAATGAGTCTTGTAACGACTTCTAAATTTTAGGTCGGAAGGCCTGAGCACTATCACAGGCTTCCTGACTGGACTGCAGGTTCAGTGGCTGGAAAGTATTTGTGCGATTTCCCACGTATCATAGGCATAACACTCTTATATTTCGAGGAGCGAATATAGCCTACATCCAGAAACTGAGGCATGACACCTAAAATTTGTATACCCGAGCGCACTTGTGCACAAGGGTATTATAACTTTGTTCACATAACGGTTGTTTGTAACAGACAAAACGTATCGAGATAGATATAGACAAATGTATACATAAATGATCAGAATGAAAAGAGAAGTCGATTAAGCCATGTCTGTCTGTC
>NW_023474978.1:0-3341 GCF_013731165.1 Rhagoletis pomonella
ACTTGTTCACCACGTAAAGAAGGAGGTACTAGTGGATTTTCGTAACTTACATACGTATTTTTCACCACGTATATAACAGTGAAAAGTGTTTGTGATTTGTTTTCTCTTACTGAAATTTTTCAAATCCATATTCCGCGGATTTAATTGTGTCCTTTCAAAGTACAAATTTTTACAAATAAAATACAAATACAAGCTCTCGTTATACTTAGTATGTATATCTACGATTCTTTTTGGAACATACGACTGATTCTAGCCGTGCTCAACGAAGTAGATATTCATACCCAAAATGGAAATTAGTACATCCAAACCCACTACTACACCAGCACCTACTGTCGAGGCGACCGCCTCTTCATCGAAACAGACTAACAATGCGAAAAACTGGAAAACAATCCAGACAGAACCGTGCTAATGCCTTCCGTGACAAGAGGAACAAAGAGACGACTGATAAAATAATGGCTGGCGTTCAGCAACGGTTGAAGATAATGGACCCAACGACCATTGTAAAGGAGAAGATAGCTGAAGAAGAGCAGCCAACATCCCGTATCAAGACTTATAATTAAAAGTTCTTGAAATAAAATTACATTTGATTTTTTGTAATAAACAAGTATAAAGAAAATCTTTGTTTTACTTGATTTACTAAAGAATCCCTTTAAGGCGAATGTCCAGTATTCAGTACAGCTACTGAAATATATAACTGGCGCAGTCGCGGAGTGAACTTAAAAATTTAATAAGAGATAAAATAATTTTGTATGGTCAAGGAATAAGGCAACAACTCAACGAAGGCAACTATTTGTGCTGCTGGGATAAAATAATCCAACAAACTTGTAAATTTTCCAAATATCGGCCAGGAGGACAAGAGGACTGAAGGCTCAAGAAGAACAACAGCCAGGACATCCACAACAGGAGCAGAAACTGACGTACGGTAGTATAGTGTTGTTGTTTTTTTTTATGTGGAAATTATAAATAATTTAAAAACAAAAGGGCTTATACAGCCTGTAGAGCGGAACAGTTAGTAAAATATTTGAATGACGAGAATGTCGAGATGCACCTTACCAAACTTAATTACCACACAGGTAATGCAGCTAACTATAATGATCGGCATCATTCAACCATCAAATGTTTTCCAAGGTTCGCTAAGGAAAACATCGAGCCATTACCGCCAAAATAATGTATCCCACACCATAATCGATTTTTGTTTTGTTATCGAAATCGATAGTTCAACATCATTTGCATCATCTGTCAAAATTTCATGGCTGTAGATTAAACCGTTATGATTTTATAACAAAAACAATTTTAATGTAAATGCATATGGTGACTTGTTTACATTTTCTTTGAACGCTTGTGTGGGATACAATTAAATTCTCTTTTAAAATAAATGAAACACAAGGGAAAAAAATAAAAAAAACACAATTTTTTGAGACTTTAATTAAAGATAAAGCTTTAGAACAATATGTCGAAGGTATGAATTTGTTTTTTTTGCAAAATATGTTTTTGTTTTCAATTATTGGATATTTTTACAGCTCTCCCTGGTACCGTATAGCGATTCAGATGAATCTTTCGTTGATTTAAATGGTTTGGAAAGTTTAAAAGAAGTCGAGGAGGAAACGTGTGTGGGGAAAAGGGGCTACAGAAAGCAAAAGAGAATACCTAAAAGGCTGCAAAAAGTTAAGAAAAAAAATACGAGTGTTTTGCCCAACCCGTGCTTAAAGAAAAAATGTCCAAATTCGTGTCATGATAAAATTTCTGAAGATGAAAGAGTAAGAATAAATGAACATTTTTGGGGAATCGGCAACAAAATTAGACAGAAAGATTGGCTGTCTTCTTGTGTTAAACAAGTCGATATTAAAAGGCGATATGGAGAAAGTGACAGAAAAAAGTGCAGCTTTAATTATTTTATCAATATCAATAATAGCAGTTTTAAAGTTTGTCAAACATTTTTATTGAAAACGTTGAACATTTCACAAACGATTTTAATATCCGTAATAAAAAATAGAAGTTCGTATAAAACTTGCCTTGAAAATATAAAAAAGCCAACTGCACACAACAAATCTGAGGAAGCAAGTATATCGCTAGTAAAATCCTTTATAGAACAATTACCAGCGGTTCCTTCACATTATTGCAGGAATAAAAGTACAAAATTATATCTACCTCAAGAATTTCGAAACATAAAAACTGTATATCAGCATTATGTAGAACATTTGAAAACTATTAATAAAGTAAATAGTCAGTTATCGTTAAGAGTATTCCGTAATATTTTTAGAAACAGTTTCAATTTAGGCTTTCATTTACCTAAAAAAGATAAATGTATCTTATGCGAGAATTACAATAATTTAGACACAGAATCCAAAAAGCAATTGCATTCATCAGAAGAGTATCAAATTCATCTAAAGGACAAAGAGAAATGTAAGCAAATATTTTTGGAGGACCAAAAGCTATGCAAAGAGAATCCGGCTTATTTATGTACAAGTTTCGACTTGCAAAAGGTCTTAAATACTCCCTATGGAAAAAGTGTTACTTTGTTCTATTCTAGAAAATATTCATTCTACAATGAAAGTTTTTATGAGTGGTACAAGAGATGGGTTTTGTTTTTTATGGGGAGAAAAGGATGGTAAACGAGGGTGTAATGAAATTTGCACAACTGTTTTCCAATACCTTAAATTAGTCGATGAAAGAAAAACCCGGTCGATAGTCCATCTTTATTGTGATAGCTGCGCAGGACAGAACAAAAACAGAGCTATGCTTGCGACATTAACCTATTTTGTTGAAAATTCTAATTTTGTGACTAATATAAAAATCACATACTTGTTGCCTGGACACACCATGATATGCCTGTTGATTCGATACATAGTACAATTGAATCGTTTATTCGGAATAGGACTATTTGGGCTCCAAGTGAGTGGTACACCATAATATCAAATGCAAGAACTAACCCAAGAAAATATAATTGTATTGAATTAACTAACAGTGATTTTAAAGACTGGAAGACATTTGACAGGCGTTACTTCCAAATTCAGTGAAAATTCAATCTACAAAATTACGCTCTGTTACATTGGAAAAAAATATTCCAAATATTACTCTTAAATATGGCTACTTTGATGAATCTGAAACCATAAATTATGATCTAGATTCAATTCCACGATCCAGACGAAACTCCGAAATAGTTTGTGAGGGACCTACTCAATTATATGATGATATATTAAACATTTCTTCTGCTAAATATAAGGATTTGAAAACGCTTTGCGATAGAAAAACTTTACCCGTAAAATTCCAACACGAGTATTTAAATTTAAAATAGGATGGATCTGTTAAAGATTTGCTACCTGAAACCGACCAGGAAGATA
>NW_023474979.1:0-3340 GCF_013731165.1 Rhagoletis pomonella
AGTTAGTACTTAAACATTTATCGAAACTGTTGATACTTTCATTCGATGCATCGAAAATATCGATGCTATACGATATATCGATATGAATCGATGCTATATTTCGATGCATCGACTGGAAAAAAACATCGATGTATTTTTTTTTAACTTGAACTCCCTACGAGCGAGCGAGCAAACTCCTACTCAATGCCTCACAGGCAACGAGGCGCTCGCAGCTCGTACTCGTAGCAGCAATGAGGCGAGGCACGAGAAGTTTGTATGCTCGGCAAACAAACGAGCGCCGCTTCTTTGCTCGCGCTCCTATTAAACGAGCGAGGCTGCTGTGTGTTGCCTCGCTCGCAGTCAGGGTCGCCAACCATACTTAGCTATGAAGTGCCATATTGAGGATAAAACAGTGCCAAAATGTGCCAAATAGAAAAATAAAAGTGCTAAAAAAGCTGTCATTATTTTTGGTTCTTCTCATTTAAAATTATAAATTAATTAAATCAGAATATTTTAGCTGACAAAAAGAAGTACACGCAAAGGTTTTCACAAAAATCAAAAGTGCCAAATTGAAAAATTAAGTCCCAAATTGTAACATTAAGTGCCATTTGAAGTAAAATACGGTTTGCACGGTTTGAGCCAAGTTCGCAGCCCTGCTCGCAGTGCCGAGGCGAGTAGCTGTCTGCATACTCGCTCGGCTAGGTAGAACGGGTGAGCGACGAGCGAGCACTCAGAGTGTTTTTGGGCATAAAAATTTATGAATGTATGTCAATAAATTATTTACGAAAATATGTTAATATATGTATGTATGTACATACATATTCATATAAATATGTAAATATTATATTAGAGCAGCATTTAAAATAAAAATTAAAATTTATTTACATACATAAGCATAGCTTATTTAATAGAATATTTTTTAGAGTTATATATGTACATTAGACTGTCCCAAGAATATATGGAAAAAAACTTGTTTGCAAATTTTGATTTGCATACCCTCTATGCCTATGCATACCCTTGTGCCTTTTAGCCTAAATAGCATATATATAAAGTTTTATAGCCGTAGGCTAACGATAACCCGTGCCGACTTTTAGTTGAAGTTTTAGTTAATAACTTGAACTAAGGCTGCCAATTCGTCCATGAAAACTTTGGACATGCAATAAATTCGAAATGTTTCCCATATTTGAACGCATTTCTATTAAATCTGCATCTTTAAATTTTTAATAGGACGCGGCTTTTTAACGGTTGTTGTTGTTGTTGTTGTAGCGGCTACAACAACCTCGCCCAGATCGGCTGATATCTCAGTGGTTGTCGTCGAGTTCCACTAACGGCAGCCCCAAGAAGCGTGCAGCCTCTATGGGGTCAGTCCATAGGGACGACGCCGTTAGGGTTGTGGGGTTTTCCGGGCATGCGAAGAGATGTTTCGAGTCGTGAGGGGTCCCTCTGCATGCCGGACATTCGTTCGGCACATCCGCATTTAACCTACACAGGTAGGAATTTAGCCTGCTGCAGTAGCCAGAGCGAAGTTGGGCTATTGTCGTTATGGTCTCCCGAGGCAGATGGAGCTCCGTCATGTCAATGTCCGGTGTTTGTGTGCCTAGAACGGCATTCACAGGTCTTGAGTCTACATAACTCGAGACTGCGTCCTGTGAATGCCGTTCAGGGCCTGTCTATGCCTCCTGACGTGCCTCGGCGAGGGCTCCTCTGCAAGCAGCTATCTATTTGGGTGGCCACATCTATGGCTCCCAACAGGAAACTGCTTGCAGAGCATCGTGTTGTGCTCCCTAATTGGGAGCATTTTTTGCCTCATCGTGGAGGTGGTGTTCTGGTGTCATCAGGAGGCATCCTGTCGCTGTCTTGAGTGCTGTATTTTGTACCGTCTGTAGCTTCGTCCACTGCGTCCTACTAGTCCCCGGCGACCACACAGGTGCTGCGTAGTTTACAACCGGCCGGCCTATAGCCTTGTATGTTGCCAGCAACGTTTCTTTGTCTTGCCCCAAGTACTGCCGGCTAGCGACTTGAGGTGTATTACAAGGCTGCAAAACGATATTTTTTCTATTCGAATAATTTTTGTATGTCCTGAAGGATTGCAATTGTAGAACATTTTTTAATAGGTGTGACAGGGCGTATGATGAACATTAAATGATTAAATTCAACATGTATTACAAATTTTTTTCCTCATTTAAAAAAATACCTTTCATAATACTAAATAATCAAAATAAATTGTTCTTTGGCATGTCCTCTCGGGTTGATATAATGGTTGTACTTCCGTATGACATAAAAAAAAATAACTAAACATAATTTTCATATAGTACTGATTTACAACAGTTGAACAGCCTGAAGGGACATATAAAATAAGAAAGCAGACATATGATTTCGTCGCTCGAATAAAGAAACAGTGTTAATGCCACATACACTATTATTCGATAATTCCACCATTGGATAGACAATCCTTTAATCTATTAGAAAAATCTTTATCTTTTCTTAAATATCTCTTTGGCTCACTAATTTATTCCCGAAAAACGAAATTGTATTTGTATGGTTTGTAATGGTTTATAAAAACTTCCAATTCGTTTTTCTCAAAACTATACTTTTCATGTTACACTACTTCATTATTCCAGCGACGATTTGGTTTATTTAATATTTTGTAAGGCATTTTTTTAAGAAAAAGGTATGTAGTAGAAAAGTTGAATTTAATAATTTTGTTTTCATCATACGCCCTGTCACACCAATTAATAAATGTTCAGAATTGCACGTTTTCAGGAGATACACAAATTTTTCTACTATGTACGGCAGGATTTCTCCCAAGGACATCGAAAAAATTAATAAATGGAACAAGCATAGTGGATTTGAAGGGGTGTATTACAAGGCTGCAAGCAAAACTATGTTTTTTAGTCGAATAATTTGTTAATAAAATTTTTATATTCAACTTTTTTAACAAATTATTTTCCTTCTTTAAAAAAATGCATTTCATAATATAAAATATACAAAATAAAGTGTTTTAATGTTTGACATGTCCTCTCGGGTTGATTAAAGAATAAATGTGGCAGTTTTAATTAGAAACTTTGAAAATCATCCTTTGAAATTTTTATCCTTTAGTATCCTTATAAATATTAATAAATTAAACTAAGATTATTCAAAACTCATTCAAAATTAAAAATATTGAAGGATAATATTTTTAAAGGACATTTTTGACATGTTCCAGAAGGATAATTGAAAACAAAAGTTATAGTTAATCTTGTTTCGAATTCTTCTTTCATTTGATATCCATATCTCCATACTTTGTGTAAACTTTTGGAAATATATTATAATTTCCCTGCAGTGAAGCACCAAACTAGTCAGAAAAAATACTAGTTTACAA
>NW_023474980.1:0-3340 GCF_013731165.1 Rhagoletis pomonella
TCTACGTCACTCCATAGTTACAGTCCACTTTGTAAATATCGGCAACATTTGCTGGTCCTTCGAGCCGGATTGTAAGAGTCACCCATTTGCTGGTCATTCGAGCCCGATTGGCTTTGAACCACTTGAAACAAAAATACCAAAAAAAAAAAATAAAAATAAAAAAAAAAAAAAAAAAAAAAAAACATCCCAACCTAGCGAAAAGGTCGTGTACGGACAAAACTAAAATTAAAAGCTCCATTGTGTGTAGCCTGAACAGTTATCCTCAGTCTGCGGTTTACCTCAATTCACTCTTAATTCGCCTCCCGGAAAAAATAACACATAAAAAAGAAAGCACTCAAAAGGCAAAACAAAAACTCAAAAGCTATTCCTATTTATCTGACGTTCACTCATGTATGTACATACGTAAGTAAATGCCGTTGTTACTGTGAGCGATAATTTGAGAAACAACAATTCGTCTTGCACTTATAATCAAACGGAGGAAAAGAAGCGCAGCCTAACTGTTGTCTCAGAGCGCTCTCACATAATTTATCTGTCAAAAGGCCTTTGGCGAAAATTCACATATTAAACAAAACCAAACGCTAATTAATGGAAGTCACAAATTTAATTCGTACGCGCGGGCAAATAAAAGGTTCTTTCACAAAATATAGAAGTTATGTTTTAGCAGCAACTGAGTCTACAAGTTATGAGGCGCTGAAGATCCGGTGCGACCGGCTTGACGCCTTATGGGAAGAATTTGTAGATGTCGACAAAAAAATCGCATCGCATGATGACCAAGTGTCGGAATATTCTTCGCAGGAAGATGTCTATCTGGACCTCAAAGAACGCTTTCTCGTACTGCTAGCCACTCGCTCCACCCCATCAGCTATCATCTCAAGTACTGGAGTGGAAGATCTAAATACAACCCTCAACCGATTCACAGAAACTCAGCGCAGTATGCTTGACCAAGCTCGCAGCTGCGATACGCGTTTACCAAAGTTGGACATTCCTGCCTTCCATGGGGAGTACTGCAAGTGGCCAACTTTTAAAGATCTGTTTTTAAACACTGTACACAACGTAAATACAATATCTAAATCTCGAAAATTCCAGTACCTGCAAATGTATCTGAAAGGCGACGCTGAAACGGTTATTTCGGGTATTGTTTGCTCAAATGAAGCATACGACAGAGCTTGGAGCAAGCTATTTGAGAGGTATGACAAGCAAAAACCCATAATCATCTCCTACATAAAATCTTTTTTCGAGCTCAAAAGCGTAGTTGAGCCGTCAGCTGTGGCAATCCGCACGCTAGCTGATAACACAGACTGCATCTTGAGAGGGCTGAAATCGTTAGGAGCAGATGCAGAAAGCCGAGATCCCTGGATAATATACATGCTATTAAAAAAGTTGGATGATGACACAAAACGCCAATGGGCAGAAAGCGACAAAGGGTCCAAGGATCATCCAAAAATCGAAGAATTTATAGAATTTATAGAATTTTTAAACAAAAGATGGTCAGCTCTTGAGTGCATGCAATCGTATAAGAGCGGCGCTTCCACTTCTTTTCGTGCTCGCTGTTTCATAGCAACAGATTCTAATCACACACCTGCAACGTGCGCCAGCTGCGATGGTGCGCATCATCTTTACAAGTGTCCTAAATTCAAATCGCTGGGTGTAACTCAAAAGCGAGAATTCGTGAATAATCATAACTTGTGCTACAATTGCCTCTCCGGAGAGCACAGAGTCAGCAATTGCACCTCTAAGCAAAAATGCCACCTATGTGGACGACAACATCATTCATGCCTTCACATAGATGCCCCCTCTAGAGGTGAAACATCAAACAGTCAGCCTCCCTTATCCACATTTTCAATACAAAGCAATAATATGGTGAATCAAAGGGTTGCGCTTCCTACAGCGGTCGTGAAAGCTTCAAACACCAATACCACCGGAGCGACGGTCTGCAAGGTGCTGATGGACTCAGCATCAATGGGAACATTTGTGTCTGAAGATCTAGTCCAACGATTGCGGCTCTCGCGTAGAAACGGGCGCATCAAGGTTGGTGGAATTGGAGGAGCAAAATCAATTATTACAAGAGGTATCGTATCACTGCAGCTCACATCACGTTTCGACAGCAACGTGTCAGTCAACATTGATGCTTTTATTCTGAATCGCATTTCACACCAAGATAAGTCAGATCCGGTCAATACGTCTCATTGCGGTTTTCCACCAAACCTGAACATGGCAGACGACGGTTCGCTTATCTCTCAGCCAATAGATGTTCTCATTGGCTCACAACATTTCTTCGACTTTCTTACTGATGGAAAATTTACCAGCAAAACAGGCTTTCCAACCATCCAAAATACTATATTTGGTTATGTACTTGCTGGCAAAGTGCATAACGGCGGGGAGGATATCTGTTCATACTCTGTCACTGCCTCAATTAATGACTTCAAAATTGATCAAGCATTACGTCGCTTTTGGGAAATAGAGAACGAGCCGCAAGTGCTGAGAAAATTTTATACTCCGGAAGAACAGTTTTGCGAAAATCATTTCCAAAAAACGCATGGCTACGATGATGCTGGTCGGTATATTGTAAAACTCCCTTTCCGAGATGATTCACCGCGCCTAGGTGACTCTTACACTTCGGCTCGCAAGCAGTTTGCAAGTCTTGAAAGGCGCTTTGAACGCGATGAATCTCTTTTCAATCAATACAAGGCCTTCATGGAGGAATACATTGCATTGGGACATATGGAAAAAATCCCTGCCTCAGAGGTCAACAAGAGCTGTGAAAAGGTTTTCTATCTACCACACCATCCAGTTTTAAAGCCTGATAGCAGATCAACTAAATGCAGAGTGGTATTCAATGGATCCGCCAAATCAGCATCAGGTGCAGCTCTGAACGATTTACTTGCAGTGGGCCCTACCATCCAGCGTGACTTAACATCGTTATTGCTGAACTTCAGACGATATCGTATCGGCCTCTGTGGCGACATTGTCAAAATGTACCGACAAGTCCTTGTTCACCATGACGACAGGGACTATTAACGCATCCTGTGGAGAACTAGCGCTGCTCAACCAATATCACACTATAGACTCCGCACTGTCACCTATGGAACAGCTACCGCGCCATTCCTTGCCACACGCTGCCTCTACGCTACGGGCAAAGATGCCGATGAGCCTCAAACAGGTTTTATGATCAAAAATAACTTTTATGTTGACGATCTCATTGCAGGCGCAAACAGCGTAGAAGAAGCCATCAACTTAAAAGCAGACATCACCAAGACGCTTGCTATTAGGGGTTTTCCGCTCTCAAAATGGGTTTCAAATGATCTCAGCATAATTCAAAATGTTGATATGCAAACGTCTG
>NW_023474981.1:0-3340 GCF_013731165.1 Rhagoletis pomonella
GTGCAATTGAAGCTAATAAAAAAATGTTTATGGGTTTTTTATGGGTGGGAGGATGGTTCCGTGCGCAGAAGTGGAAAACTTTTGACTGCCATTCACCTGGGAGTGGCCAGAAGCGATTCTTGTGCGTACGGTTCAAATCGCAGCTCACAACGTCCGGATATTTATATCCACGTATCCTCTGGGTAGCAACCAAACACCCGTTTGGGAGCGAGCTAAAGTGAGAAGGCGTAAAACTTCGCGTGCGCTGGGTTTGGGTCCCGCCACGTTAAAACCCCGCCCAATGAAAAATTCCAACAAGCCTCGGATGAGACCCCCTTTTTCTGATGACGACCACGGCAAACGTATAAAGGGCTATGATTTAAGGGTATGCACCTGGAATATCCGGACCCTTAATGGGGAAGGTGCCTCTGCCCGGCTGGTTGATGTCCTCGGGAAGACAAAGGCTGACATCACCGCCATCCAAGAAATGCGATGGACGGGGCAAGGTAAAGTAAGCGTGAAGCCTTGCGACGTCTACTACAGTTGCCACGTAAAGGAGCGCAAATTCGGTGTTGGATTCGTGGTAGGAGAGAGACTCCGTCGCCGAGTACTGGCGTTCACCCCGGTGGACGAACGTCTAGCCACAATCCGCATCAAAGCTAGATTCTTCAACATCTCGCTCATCTGCGCCCATGCCCCGACGGAAGAGAAGGATGAGGCGTCCAAGGATCTCTTCTATGAGCGCTTGGAACGTACATATGAGCGCTGCCCCCGACACGATGTCAAAATCGTGCTTGGCGATTTTAATGCCAAGATGGGCAAGGAAGGGATCTTTGGCGCCACTGTCGGAAAATTCAGCCTCCACGACGAAACGTCCGATAACGGACTGAGGCTGATCGACTTCGCCGGGGCCCGAAATATGGTAATATGTAGTACTAGGTTCCAGCATAAGAACATCCACCAAGCTACATGGCTGTCTCCAGATCGAAAAACGAGAAACCAAATCGATCATGTTGTGATAGACGGAAGGCATGCTTCAAGCGTTTTGGACGTACGTACACTCCGAGGGCCAAACATCGACTCGGACCACTATCTTGTTGTAGCCAAGATACGCACCCGCCTCTGTGCAGCAAAAAATGTGCGCCCAACAATGCAAGGAAAGCTTAACGTCGAAAAGCTGCAATCACAACAGACGGCCAATTTATTCGCCACTCGACTCACACACCTGCACTCTTCAACAATCCGACGTACGCGAGCAGTGGAACCACATTTCCCGATCATTAAGTACCGCCGCCGAAGAAGTAGTTGGATTTCAGCGAGCCCGAAAGAACAACTGGTACGATGAGGAATGTCAAGAAGCCGCAGAGAAAAAAGATGCCGCCTACAGGGCCACGCTGCGATCGGGCGCAACGCGAGCCATGTGGGACCGTTATAGGGAACTGAAGAAGGAAGCGAGACGTATTTGCCGCAATAAGAAGAGAGAGGCCGAAATACGTGAGTGCGAAGAGCTTGAGATGCTGGCCGACAGGAAGAACGCCCGAAAATTCTACCAGAGGGTTAGGCGACTTACGGAAGGTTTCAAGACCGGGGCGAACTCCTGTAAGAACAACAATGGCGACCTAGTGACCGATGTCCAGAATATACTTAAATTGTGGAGGGAACACTTTTATAACCTACTGAATGGTAGCAGCGCTGAAAGTAGTGAGGAAGACGAACCCGAGTCCCCAGTCGATGATGATGGAGTAGCTGTCCCACCGCCTGACTATGACGAGGTACGAATAGCGATTACGCGGCAGAAAAACAACAAAGCTGCTGGAGCTGACGGCCTGCCAGCCGAGCTATTCAAGTACGGCGGCGAGGAGCTGATGAGGTGCATGCATCAGCTCGTATGCAGAATATGGTCAGATGAACGCATGCCCGACGACTGGAATTTAAGTGTGCTCTGCCCAATCCACAAGAAAGGCGACCCCACCATACGCGCCAACTACCGCGGAATTAGCCTTCTAAGCATAGGTTACAAGGTCTTATCGAGCGTATTGTGCGAAAGACTGAAGCCCACCGTCAACGAGCTGATTGGACCTTATCAGTGTGGCTTTAGGCCTGGAAAATCCACCATAGATCAGGTATTCACAATACGCCAAATCTTGGAAAAGACCCGCGAGAATAGGATCGACACACACCATCTATTTGTCGATTTCAAAGCCGCTTTCGACAGCACGAAGAGAAGTTGCCTTTATGCCGCGATGTCTGAATTTGGTATCCCCGCGAAACTAATACGGCTGTGTAAAATGACGTTGAGCAATACCACCAGCTCCGTCAGAATAGGGAAGGACCTCTCCGAGCCGTTTGATACCAAACGAGGTTTCAGGCAAGGGGACCCCCTTTCGTGTGATTTCTTTAATCTTATGTTGGAGAAGATAATAAGAGCCGCAGAACTGAACCGCTCAGGCACAATACTTTATAAGAGCGTACAATTGCTGGCGTATGCCGACGACATCGATATTATCGGTAAAAACAAGGGCTACGTCTGTTCTGCCTTCTCGGGATTGGATAGAGAAGCAAAGCGAATGGGTCTGGTGGTGAACGAGGACAAAACGAAGTATCTCCTGTCAGCACACAAACAGTCAGAGCATACGCGTCTTGGCACCCACGTCACTGTTGACAGTTACAAGTTGGAAAAAGTGGACGACTTCGTTTATTTGGGAACCAGCATTAACACCAATAATAATGTCAGCCTTGAAATCCAACGGAGAATCACTCTTGCCAACAAGTGCTACTTTGGGCTGAGTAGGCAATTGAGAAGTAAAGTCCTCTCTCGTCGTACAAAGATCACACTCTATAAGTCACTCATCATGCCTGTGCTGGTGTATGGCGCGGAAGCATGGACAATGAAAGCATCTGATGAGGCGGCTCTTGGAGTTTTCGAGAGAAAGATTCTGCGAAAGATTTACGGACCTTTACGCGTTGGTGATGGCGAATATCGCAGACGATTTAACGATGAGCTGTATGAGCTTTACAACGATATAGACATAGTGCAGCGAATTAAAATTCAGCGGCTCCGCTGGCTTGGCCATGTCGTTCGGATGGACAGAAACGCTCCTGCTCTGAAAATATTCAACGCGGGCCGCGATGCTGGGAACAGAGGAAGAGGAAGGCCTCCTCTGCGTTGGAAAGACCAGGTGGAGAAGGACTTGGCTTCACTTGGCATTTTCAATTGGCGTCAGTTAGCACAGAAGAGAAATGACTGGCGTGCTGTTTTGGACTCGGCCAAAATCGCTTAGGCGGTTACAGCGCCAAATAAGAAGAAGAAGAGAATGGGTGAAATTTATTTAAATATAAAATAAGATATTAGACATTGCTT
>NW_023474982.1:0-3340 GCF_013731165.1 Rhagoletis pomonella
AATGAGAATGTGTATGTGAGCTTGAGCAAAATGTGTTCAACAAAGTGTGATTGAATTTGACACTGCTCTCAGAAGAACCATGCTATAGTCAAATTGAAAAAAATTTGTATGAATTTTGAATCGATTGTTTATATTTTTTGGCATAATAGTACCTTAAAAGAGAGCCTACCTGAGTTGTCAATCACACCTTGAGCTTGAGTTCGAATTTTAAAATTATATTGCTGGAAAACGTCAGACTGCCTCTCAATGATTTTACCTTGTAATGTTTTTATCATGATTAATTCCATGAAATTTTTACCGTTTTATTTTCATTTTCTTCGAATTCTGCCTTCTGGTTTTCGATAGAGATGGTGATTTTTCACGATTTCCTCATTTTTTTAATATTTCGAATACCGAAAAAATTGACTGAGCTTCTATTTTTATTATGTAGTTCATTTTGGTGGAACAAAGTCGAAGTTGGCAAATTACATTTTCGAATCCTTGCTAAGTACATATCAGTGGTAAACTCTTTTAGGCTGTAAAGTGTGAAAAACAACAGTAAGTGGATATGCATTGCATATTTTTAGGACAATATTTTCAATCGCAGTTAAACTTTTAAGCGCCTTCTAGAAAAACGAAAAATTTATATAAAATGACGCACAAGAAATGGAAAAAAATTGTTCTTCTATCAAAATTTATTGAATCAGTTTGCAGCAAGGCGAATTCATATATAGGGTCACGATATCGAACCGAAAGTATCGCTTTAAAAATATCGGGTACCCATTAATATCGGAATAAAAAGACTCGATATTCCAAATATCGATACCAAAATCCAAAAAATTTATCTGAATATAGGTTTCGCATATAGGCCGCTGGGGTGTAGTGGTTAGAAGTACGCAACGTTGAAAATGAAAAACAGCTTCCCATAAAATACAATCGCCGTTCAGAGTCGACATAAAACTGTAGGCACCCTCTTTGTGCCACAACATTAAGGCCCACGCGACAAATCGGAGCAGAAGTCCGGCCAAACACTAACATATTGTGTAAGCGCCGTTAATTACCATTTAAAAATGTTCGTATTTAAATCAAGTGAAAAGTCTTAACCAATTGGATTTTTCCATTATACATACACTACGTACATATAATGAAAATATTCAATTCAAATACTCCCGTAGTAAAATGAAGCATTTTTCACTACACGGATGGCGTTTTGCACGTCTCGGATGCTTTTTCATATTTAATTAAGAAGGTATATGTATACAAAGCATGCACAGCGGTGACAACACATACATGGTATGACATAATGTACTAATCGCGTGCTGTGTAGTTGATTCAAACTCAATATTTGAAAACACCTTTACATGTATGGCTGAGCTGAGTGTGCAAAGACGCTTGATACAATTAGTTGCGGCCAATAGGGTCCGGGTTCAATTCCCATCAGACGAAACATAAAATTAATTTTTTTTCTTCTCTTAATTACGAAAAAGCATGTGTGCACTTCGCAACCACATATTTTATAACGTATATACTCCAATTTAAAACGAGTTGGGTTGGTGCTCTTTCATATGCGTATTTTTTTCAATTTAACACGTTTTTTTAATTTTAAAATTTTTTCCCTCAGTGTTGGAATGTGTGCTTATGACATTCGATACAATACTAGGGTTCTGGTAATCGATAGTGACAGGTAATAAGATCAACGGAAATCAGGTCAATTGACTTTATTTCCCTCCCTGGTGCGAAATAAAGTCAATTGACATTATTACCTTTTTAAAAACGAAATAAAATCAATTGACATTATTTCTCTTTCAAACATTAAATTTTCTTAGCTTAGCGGCGGCCCGCGTCAGCGCGCCACACCGCGCGCGTCGCGCTCGCGCCCCACGCACCCGGCGCGCACACCACGTCACGCTACGCCGCGGCCCCCCGGCCCCCCCCTTCCCCGTCTCCCAACGTGCTGTAACGCAGGTAGATTTATTTTTTGTATACGTTGAAATAAAATGTTTATATATTTTAAACATCGAGGGCTTATATTCAATAATACCCCCTATCTGCACACTTTTCACAAAGATGAGATTCTGATATAAAAATCCACCTAAGCTTTAACTGTCATCAGTGATATTAATGCTACCTTATATAACGACAGGTAATAAGTCCCAGATGGTTTCTAAAATCACAAATTAGTTTTTGTGCAAATTGCAGATAGAGGGTATTAATGAATTCAAGCCCTCGATATTTCACATTTTTATATTTGTAAGTTATTGGAAGCAAGGATGCCAACTTGGCTCAAACCGTGCCATTTGTTCCTATTTTAATTCAAATGGCACTTAATTTATCAATTTGGCACAAAATGCCAAAATGGCACTTTGCGTGCACTTCTTTTTCTCAACTAAAATTTTCTAATTTATAAAGGCTATTCGACTGGTTTATCTTATTTTATCATTGCACTTTTGTTTTGAAAATGTGGCTTTATTTTATTGCTAAATGTGAATGATTAAAAGGAATTACACCTTTTTTGGCACTTTTATTTTTCTATTTGTCACATTTTGGCACTTTTTTATCCTCAATATGGCACCTCATAACCAAGGACATGTACTGTTTCTTCAATTTAATAGTGTTCGCTTTATTTTTGTAGAAACGAAAAAATGTTTTGCAAGTTATGGATCATTTCTCCAATCTTTCTTCAAATATTTCCCGTATACCAGCTGTGCGCAGGCGTTTAGTTTTTCGCATCGTGTTTTTACATATTCGTAATTTAAATTCTTTTTTTAATAGAATCAATTGGTGGTAGTTCATGATTGTGTGTGGATTACTATCACAACAATGAGGATTTGGCAAAAGCCTTTTTCATCTATTAAAAAACAACACTTACGGGGCAATGTTTATTGTAAGAACATTTTTTTCTATGAATCGACATACTTTAAGCATTGTTGACGCTATTTCCATTTGAATGAGGAAATAGCGTCAATGACTTTATTTCCAAATTTTGTTTGACTTTATTTCGCTTTTGAAAAGGTAATAATGTCAATTGACTTTATTTCGCACCAGGGTGGGAAATAAAGTCAATTGACCTTATTTCCATTGACCTTATTACCTGTCACCGTAATCGATTCCAAAAAATATCGTTTTAAAACTATCGAGTATAAAATATCGGTATCGAATGCAAAAAGTATCGATATGGTATCGTATCGTATCGAAATTCGTGTCCCTATTCATATAACGTGGTAGCGGTAGTACAAAAACAAAGACTCACGTGTATTTTGTTTTTACTTTCGGTACACAAATGTCAAATCTCAGCATTGATTCGCGCAAGGAAGAATGAGAATGTGTATGTGAGCTTGAGCAAAATGTGTTCAACAAAGTG